>NW_007231707.1:108470-111454 GCF_000164805.1 Carlito syrichta | reverse complement strand
GTGCCTGTAGTTCCAGCTACTTCGAAGGCTGAGGCGGAAGGATCTCCAGAGCCCAGCAGGTCGAGGCTGTGGTGGCCGGAGCGGCCACTGCACTCCAGTCTGGGTGACAGAGTGGGACTCCAACTCAATAAATAAATAAATAATAAAAAAGAATATAAATGTAGGTATGAGACTTTAGTTAATTTTTATTTATTTATTTATTTATTTTTTTGAGTTGGAGTCTCACTCTGTTGCCCAGACTGGAGTGCAGTGGCCGCTCCCGGCCACCGCAGCCTCAACCTGCTGGGCTCCGGCGATCCTTCCGCCTCAGCCTTCCAAGTAGCTGGAACTACAGGCGCGCACTACCACGCCCAGCTAATTTTTTGATTCGTTGTAGAGATGAGGTCTCGCCAAGTTGCCCAGGTGGGTCCCGAACCCGCAGGCTCAGGCAAGCCACTCACCTCAGCCTCCCAAGGCGTGGGATTACAATGCCACTTTTTTCATTATTTTTGTTAAATATAGCTAATATAGTTATTTTAATTAAAATATTATTTGTTATATGTAATGATTTATAAATGTTATTTATAAATGAATGAATAAAAGTTTTTAAAAATTTTGTTTTAAATTATAACATGGTAAATATAGTAGGCATATGAAATATTTTTAAAAGCAATTCAAGGTCTTTAATTTTTAAGAGCATAAAAAACTTTTGAACCAAAATACCTTTCCTAGGGAATTAATAGCCGCAGAAACATAATTATTAAACTATCAACCCAATAGTGACTGTATTCTTGAGAAGTTTTGAATCAAGTACATAAAAACTGTTTATTCCTTGCGAATTCACGAAGACATCTACATTGACAGCAACTAATATCAAAAACAAAGAGAATATATATAATAGGAAATATATAAAAATAATATTACATAAATAAGTTTTTATATAAATAAGTTTTTTTAAGTCCCATAGTTTTAGGGAGTTGCAGAGTTAAATAAAAGAAGTTTGGGGACATTTAAGTTGAGTTAGATGCTTTTCTTCTTTCCAAATCTCTTTCACCTGCTTGTCATTTTTATTCCAGGAAGAAATGACACAGTACAAATATTTCAGAAAAGAAAGACATTGAGCAAAATTCCCACTCACGTCTATTAACTACAATTAGAACATTGCTCTGAGGCAGGAGAAAGCCAAACACCTGCAGGCCCTGGGCAGGGAATGTAAAACTGCAAAGCCCCCACAATGTTGGGGATTATAGGACTGTGAGGGAGACTGGACTTCTACATGCTGATCAAGCCAGAGACCTTGGCTGAAGTCTTCCCACTGGGCAACACGTTTGTAATCCTTCCCTTAGAGGATGTTCTGATAGAGAGTAGAGCAAACCTTCTTCAGTTAAGTTTTGGATATGGAGAGAGATAGGGATTAAGCTTCATTTTTCTGCATGTAGCTATGCAATTTTCCCAGCACTATTTGTTGACTAGGGTGTCCTTTCCCCGTGTCTGTTTTTGTTTAGTTTGTCAAGGATTCATTGGCTGTAGGTATTTGGGTTTATTTCTAGATTCTCTATTCTGTTCCATTGGTCTATGTATCTGCTCTTGTGCCAGTACCATGCTGTTTTGGTTACCACAGTCGTGTAATAGAATTTGAAATCAGGTAATGTGATGCCTATATCTTATTGTTTTGTTGTTTGTTTGTTTATGTTGCTTTGACTATTCTGCTTCTTTTTCGGTTCCCTATGAATTTTGGGATTGTTTCTTCTAATTTTGTAAAAAATGACATCGATAGTTTGATAGGGATAGCACTGAATCTGTAGATTACTTTGGGAAGTATGATCATTTTAATAATGTTGACTTTTCCAATCCATAAGCATGGGGTGTTTTCCATTTATTTGTGTCCTCTGCAATTTATTTCATCAGAATTTTGTAGTTCTCCTTGTAAAGACCTTTCACCTCCTTGGTTAAATATATTCCGAGATATTTTAGCTTTTTGGCTGCTGTTGCAAGTGGAATTGAGTTCTTGATTTGATTCTCAGCTTGGCTGCTATTTGTGTATAGCAGTGCTACTGATTTATGTGTATTGATTTTATATCCTGAAACTTAACTGAATTTATTTATCAAGTCTGGGATTCTTTTGGAGTAGTCTTTAGAATTCTCTAGGTATAAGATCATATTGTTGGCATACAGAGAGAGTTTGATTTTTTCTTTTCAAATTTGAATACACTTTATTTATTTTTCTTACTTGATTGTTCTGGCTGGGACTTCCAATACTATGTTGGATAGTAGTGGTGAAGGTGGGCATCCTTGCTTTGTTCTAATTCTGAGAGGGAATGGGTTCAACTTTTCTTCATTCAGTATGACATTGGCTGTGTGTTTGCCCTATATAGTTTTTGTTATTTTGAGGAATGTTCCCTAAAGCAAATGCAACTAAAACAAATAAGTGTGACTTAAATTAAAAAGCCTCTGCAAAGCAAAAGAAATAATCAGTAGTAAATAGGCAACCTACAGAATGGGAGAAGATATTCACAACCTATACATCTGACAAGACTAATGCCCAGAATCTACAAAGAACTCAAACAGATCAGCAAGAAAATAGCAAATAACTCCACTAAAAAGTGGGCAAATGGCATGAATAGACATCTCTCAAAAGAAGATATACAACCAGCCAATGAACATATGAAAAAGTGTTAAGCATCACTCATCATAAGGGAAATGTAAATTAAAACCACAATGAGGTATACCTTATACCAGTCAGAATGGCCATTATTAAAAAATCAAAAAAACAACAGATGCTGGCACACATGCAGAGAAAAGGGAAAACATATACACTGTCGACGAGAGTGTAAATTAGTACAACCTCTATGGAAAGCGGTATGGAGATGATGCAAAGAACTGAAATTAGATCTACCATTTGATCTAGTAATCTCACTACTAGGTATCTACCTTAAAAAACAGAGTTGCAAGCCGGGCTCGGTGGCTCAGCCTGTAATCCCGCGCCTTTGGGAGGCTGAGGTGAG
>NW_007231707.1:98182-108450 GCF_000164805.1 Carlito syrichta | reverse complement strand
CCGCTTGGGCAGCGAGACCTCATCTCTACAATAAATCCAAAAATCAGCCGGGCGTGGTAGCGCATGCCTGTAATTCCGGCTACTCGGAAGGCTGAGGCGGAAGGATCGCCAGAGCCCAGCAGGCGAGGTTGCAGTGGCCAGGAGCGGCCACTGCACTCCAGTATGGGCGACAGAGTGAGACTCCAACTCAAAAAAAACCCAAAAAAAACCCAAAAAAACCAAACAGAGTTGCAATATAACAAGGAAATACCAGACTATGGGGAAAAAAAGCAGAGGTCAATACAACCTTCAACTGTTTTACTCTAATGTTTTGGGCAAACCCTGGAAAATCCAATTATAATTAAAGGTCTTTTCCTTTGTATACATAGCAGGCAGTTTTCTGTTGGCCATTGATAAATGTAAAACTCTTTACCCTGGTTCTAAACTTCTTCTGGAAGCAAAATATTTGAAATGTTTTACAATAGTCTATTATCTGGAAAAAGAAGCATATTACCTAAAAAGTACATTGGTATAGATTAATTCATATGATTAGCTCATAAAGCATTCATAAAACATTACCAAATTAATAATCACATTAATCAAATGACTACACCTGCTGGATGGGTGCAAACACTACAGCAGCTCCATCACCCCAAAAGAAACTATATTCAGTTATCAGTTATTAGTAACTTGTGGTAAAGCTCTGGGCAACTGGGCAACAAATTGCAGGGAGGTTCTCTATTTTGTTCATTTGTAACAATGCAAAACCCATAATTCGAACTCAATAAACATGCAATGAGTACATTGATTAGGTTGGTGTATGTTGCAAGTAGGACAAAACTTAATTAAAGCTAAGTTAGATAATAGTGTGAATTTATTAATTCACATAACTGATGAGTGCACAGGTAAGGAGATTTAAAACATTCTCTCCTATATAGGAAGGGCTTCAATGCTCTGTTAATTCTTAGTAATTCTCTCACACCCAGTGTTATCAATGAATCATCTGTCCACAGGCTGCCTTCATTCATAATTATAGCATAGTAGCTTCTTTCACATGCATGTGAAGAAAAGAAATAATAGCTAAAATCAAAGATCATGAACCTTCACATCAAAGTATTTGGACCATCCCGAATTTATCTTAATGATCAGGAAAGAGCCAGGTGCTTAGTAGCTTGGTTCTGCATTACTGAGTATAGTCACAGTGACAAAGAACAAAGCAACCAACACATCCACCTATGATAATGCTGAGCACTATTTCTCCGTTCTTAAAATTCTGGTACCCTCAAGGTTCACCTCTCTTCTATATCTAAGCATTAGATAAGACGTTTCCCTCCATACAATTATGGTTATTTTACCTGGAAAAATATTGTTAAAGAAAACGTTCTTCACTTTGTTAAATTTGAAAGAGGTGGCTGCCAAGCCTGGATGATCATCAGGATCATTGAAGAGTTTTCTAAAAATTCAAATTCCTAGGCCCAAAGGTAGGCATTCCAACTCAGTAGTTTCCTTAGATCATTCTAACAATCAGTTAGGTTTTTGAACCATTGTTAAAGTACTGCAAAAGTGTATATGGTACAATGTTTGAAACTATGAAGCTTGTTTGATTATGGGATTTGACACTCATTTTTGCAATGTTGGGTATTTACTTGTCTTTGTTATTCCTCAAATTGTAAGCATATTGAAAACAAAAATTATCTTGCTAATATTTGTAAATATCTGTATATCATTATATATAATATTTTGTGCATAATTTACAATCAATGAATGTCATTGCACTAAGTTAATTCAGAAGACATAAAAGATTAATCACATGAGAAATTCTTTGGGTTTGTCACAACATTAGAGAGTGTTGGTCATCTAAAAGGTCACCTAGAGTCCAACGTTGCTTTTGGGAGTTGGAGGAATCTGTGCCTCACATTTTCCCTAAAGCACTACTCTGACACAATAACTAAGGAACAGTCAGTATAATAGGGCAATGGTATGGTCCATTTAAAGTCTGTATTTTGCCAAAATAAGTAAAATATTTTTAACATGCAATATTTGACATTTGCAAAAATTCTGTGTTAACATTTATCAAATAAAGTTAGAGAAGAAGAAGAAACAAGTAGATTAAAAAATCAATATCTCTCCTGGAGACAACCAGTAACATAAGCCAAAGTAAAATAAGCTAGCATACAATTTTAACTATTAAAAATTATATTAAACAAGTAACTTTTATTTATGCTTAAAATCAGGACAAATTAAAATGTTGAAAAGATAAA
Source organism: Carlito syrichta (assembly GCF_000164805.1). Taxonomy (NCBI): domain Eukaryota; kingdom Metazoa; phylum Chordata; class Mammalia; order Primates; family Tarsiidae; genus Carlito; species Carlito syrichta. The sequence continues at coordinate 106,210 of NW_007231707.1, read as the reverse complement.
TAATAACACTTAAATAAATGTAGTATTTATTTGTGTACTCCTTTTAAACAAGTAAATTTTATTAAACATAAAAAATCAAACATGTAACTTTTATTTATGCTTAAAATCAAAACTTAAATTAAAATGTTGAAAAGACAAACACTGACAAATAAATGTAGCATTTATTTGTGTACTTCCTTCAGTATAAAAAATTAATAAAATTAGCACATGAAGTCATATATTTTATAAAATATGTAGATACTGTATAATTTGTCCTTCATGTGAATTATAAACTCAACTTCCTCTTGGAAATCTGGGGTTTAATTCCATGTATAGTTTAGAGAAAAACTCATATTGTCAATGTGTGGAGTCACAGTTGGCATCTGGATCTACAGTTTGACAGTAATTTGATCAATTGTTAAAATTGATATACTCCTCAGTCAGCAAAGCGCAGGCACTTTTTGTGGTCTATTTAATATTCTCACATCCTAAAGTACCATTTACCATTTGGTGCAATTTATCAAGTATGTAACTTGCTGCCAGGAAGTAGTTTGCTTATAGGGAAAATTTGTCTAGCTTCAGCTTTCTATTCAGTAAAGATTGTATACATAATCAAAATCATGCAAAATATGTTTTTCTTCAAAAATATAATTGCAGTTAGAACTGGAAAGGATCTTTGGGATCAATAATATATGACACCATCATTTTGCAGATGAGAAACTGAAGTCCAGAGTGTCTAAATAACTTTCCATATGCCACACACCTAATTGGTGGAAAAACAGGGGTACAATCCAAGTTTCTTGATATCTAGTCCATTTGTCTTCCAGTACAACAAAATTTCTCAAAGCTTGATACTTACAATGTTGGTAACAAACTATATGATTCCAGGTAGACAAGGTCGAACATTGAAAAGTTGTTATTATACATTTATTTAAAAAGTACCAGGACTTCCAGCTTTTCTATAGAAAATAAAAACTGTGAAAAGCATTGCTTCCACCCTAACAGCCAAAAAAGGCAAGATAATCTACAAATATAAATTTGTTTGAATCCATCAGAGAGTTGATGTCACAGTCTACCAACCAACCTGAAGTTGAAGGAAAACAGGTGCTGTTAGGGAGGGAGCTATAAGCCACATATAACAACTCACTTGAAATATCTCAGATGAAAGATGAGACTTCCAAGAACGTTTGTATGAAGATTTCTCCTAAAATGTAAAGTAAAGTTGCTAAAGGTGAATTGTGGAAAAATATGAGAACATAGAAATCCTGGGAACTGATGACACAAGGGGAACTTGCACCCACATGCAGGCTGTTCTCCATAGTTCTCCCCTGGGTGAGCACAAGAAAGACTGGCGACAGGTGGGAAGAAAGCTTTCTTATGTTTCAGGTCCAGAGAAGAGAAGAAGTCACAACTAAGGGAAAGACAGAAAGTCCTCCCGAATGCTTCTCCTTGTAGAGGGAGAAAAAAAAGCCTATGTCACTGGAGGAAGGGCAGCAAACCCTATCACACCCAGGTCACAAGTCCATACCCACTATGGCTGGTGAAAGGAAAACACTCTATATCTTAGTAGGAGCACAAAATCCACTTGGCCAGACCATACCAGAACTTCTACCACTGAGGGGAAATGGTCACTGAGAGGGCCCTGAGATGCAGTCACATGAAGCTGAATTAGAGACACAGAAAACGCTGCAATAAACCACCATCAGACTAGGAGGCACCTACTAACAAGCAACCACTGACACACATCTAGTGGGAAAGGAGCAAGACCTTGCAGAGAAAGCCTCTGTGAGGTTCAAGAGCACAGGGAAGACCTAGAACTGAGCCTAGAGAAAGAACATGATGAGCATCCTTCAGCAAACCAGCCCCTAAACACAAGGTAATAATACAGGAAATTGAAGCCAGTGAGGCACTGAAGGTATCATAGCAACAACAAACTCAACTCTTGACTATATTGACTCAACTCTCCCACTCCTTCCCCACAGAGTAAAAGCCTAGTTGAAGGAGAGGTGTACCCATTTTCTCTAGCAGAAATACAATTTATTTTAGTTTCCACTGTCCTACACACAATGTTAAACTTTCAACAAAAATATGCGACACACAAGGAAAGCAAAAAATAATGTGCTGTCAATGGGTGATGCAATGCATAAAGCTATACTCAGATGTGACCCAGATGTTGGAATGATCAGACAGTGATTTCACATGATCGTGATTAATAGTTAAAGACTCTTGTGGAAAAGTTGGACAATATGGATGAACAGATGAACAGCTCAGCAGAGACATGGAAACGATAGAAAGATGTCAAGTGAAAATGCTGTGAATAAAAGTACAGTACAGAAATGAAGATTGCCTTTCATTAGTTCATCAGTGAACCTGACACAGTGAGAAAAGAACCTGTTAACTTGAAGCTAGGTTGACAGAAATTGCCCAGACTGAAACACAAGGATAAAAGGGAGTGAAAATGTATTATAAACTGCAAACAGTCCATCAAAAGTGTGATCTGAACTCTACTCCTTAAATCAGGCTGAAGAGAAAAATAAGCAGGTTAACATCAGTAATGATAAGTCATCTTGACAGTGTGTAATCCTGATATAATGTGATGAGAAGGGTGCTTTACCTCTGTGGTCTTCTTCAGAAGACCTATAACTCCAGTCTAGTCATGAGATAAACATCAGACAATCCCTGATACATACTTCCCAAAACCATCAAGGTCACCAAAAAAAAAAAAAAAAAAAAGTCTGGGAAATTGTCACAGCTAAGAGAAGTCTAGAAAGACATGATGATTAAATGCAGTGTTTATTCTGGATTGGATCCTGGAACATAAGAAGGACATAAAGTGAAAATTAAGGAATTATAAATAAACTATGGCCTTTAGTTAACATATCAGTCTTGGTTCATTAATTATAACCAATGCATCATACTAAGGCAAGATATTAATAATAGAGAAAATTGGGTGTGGGGTGTATGAAAACTCTCCATATCCTTGCAACTTTTTAAAAATAAATTTAAAACTACTTTAAAATAAAGAATTATTAAAAATAAGCAAGTTGATTTTAAATCTTTAAATTATTTTCCTGGTAGTATGTAGCTTGAAATGGTTAAAAAAAAATTGAGACTACGGTCTGAGAAGAACTGAGACTTGGGAACACAGCATTCAAACAGTTAAGTGACTATACTATGCCATGCTATTCGACAATCCATATGAGAGGTAAAATTGTGATTCCTCTGTTTTGGCCCTATACTTTCACTCTATTCCTTAATCATGCTTTGTGCATAACTCTCCCTGTGATTAAAAACTTCCTGAGGACTGACAATATGTCTGTCTTTATTTCTTTTGGGGTCCTCAATGACAACATTCAAAATGGCTATGGAGTAATTAATTATTCATAGACTCAATTAGTAATAATAATAAGACTTCCTTGTACATTTCCTTAGTACTATGTGAATGATTTCTTTTAAGCATTGAGTAGCCTAAGCTATTATCTTTTCCTTTATAGTTACTTTAACCTTTTGTTTATTGATAATCACACAATTAATTGTCACAGGGATTTTTTTTTTTCCTGTGAATGCTCACATTGCCTTACATTGAGATCAAAACAAGTAAGTCTCTTACTCTCTATCACTGTGGGTAAGTCTGCTTAGAGGTGGGAGAGCAAACAGGTGTCATTTTGCAGGCCAATTCCAATCCCTTGGCAATGGCTACCTGGAAATCTGCCCTGAGGATACTGAGGCCACAAGTCCTGTGACTAATCTACGGGAGAAGGAGGGAAAACGATAATGTTATAATGGTCATGTGTTACATATATGGCAAACTCAATTTGAAGACACTTAACACTAGTAAGTGCTATCGTTCCCATAAAATTCTCTGAAAGCTTGAAAAATGTGATATTAAAATGTAGCATGGTGCACAAGATCTCCATGTGTAAAAGTAGACATTTTGACAGGTGGCAGATGGTGGGGTGGCCAAGATATCTTCCTTGCCTCTCTCAATTCTAGCCATAAATAAGGTTACTAAATTTTCTATTTGTGAGTTTGCTCTTTTGGGCAATTTTTCATATATTTTCAGTAAAAGATTTTATGAAATTAAGTGAAACTCAGTTTTATAATAAAAATTGCAAGGAAAAATATCATTATCACCACTACTGATAGAAAAAGATAATAAATCCCAATGACTACAGGAAGGTAAAATGTTTTACTTTATAGTTTCTTTTGTTTTTTTTTGAGTTGGAGTCTCACTCTGTCACCCAGACTGGAGTGCAGTGGCCGCTCCCGGTCACCACAGCCTCCACCTGCTGGGCTCCGGCGATCCTTCCACCTCAGCCTTCCAAGTAGCCAGAATTACAGGCATGCGCTACCACGCCTGGTTGATTTTTTGATTTATTGTAGAGATGAGGTCTCGCTGCCCAGGCGGGTCTCGAACCCGCGGGCTCAGGCAATCCACTCACCTCAGCCTCCCAAAGGCGTGGGATTACAGGCTGAGCCACCGAGCCCGGCTTACTTTATAGTTTATAATTTTATTTATTGAAAGCAGAGAGCCCAAAGGACAATCCCTGAAGTTTAAAAAATGCTTCCCAGTTAGCTTGACAATGATCCCAAGCATGATTTCTGAGAAAGTTCTGAATCACCTTTGGTTTATCACATATGCCAATGTAAGTCACTCTAACTAGATTTTTCTCAACTGAGACTGAGCAGGAGAAAAGGCAATCAGTTACCTACCATCTCTTCTCATCTATAACCTGCTTATTTCCAGCTTAGAAAGATGCTGCTGTGATTACCAACCAGAAACAATGGCTCAAAAGTTTTCAACATTTCTACTTATAGGAAATATTTCTAGATGGCTCATGAGAATAAAACTCTTCATTGCATCATTGATCATCTAGATTGTAAACTCTTAAGAATTGGAGAAATGTTTTATTAATCTCTACATCTTTGGACCCTGGGGCAAATACATGAGATTTCTCTTCCTCTCACTATCTTTATGTTGAGGACAACCCAGATATGATATACAAAGCCTCCTCTCCTCTATTCGTCTCTCTCTTTCTCTCTCTCCATCCTTCCATCACAGTTATCAATAAATATTCTATTGAGCATTTACTATTATCAGGAATAAATAGACAAATAAGTCAGTTTTTTGTTTTCAAGAAGATCATACTCTAATGTGGGAGAATTCTAATATATGCTCTGAATGTCAAGTGCTAGAATAGAGGTAGGTACAATGTGTGCTATGGGTAGAATGAGGATAGTGATACTTTTTTTTTTTTTTTTTTTTTTTTTGAGTTGGAGTCTCACTCTGTCACCCAGACTGGAGTGCAGTGGCCGCTTCCGGCCACCGCAGCCTCGACCTGCTGGGCTCCAGCGATCCTTCCGCCTCAGCCTTCCGAGTAGCCGGAATTACAGGCGCGCGCTACCACGCCCGGCTGATTTTTTGATTTATTGTAGAGATGAGGTCTCACTGCCCAGGCGGGTCTCGAACCCGCGGGCTCAGGCAATCCACTCACCTCAGCCTCCCAAAGGCGCGGGATTACAGGCTGAGCCACCGAGCCCGGCTTGATAGTGATACTTTTTACATCGAATAGATCGTGTACATGGAATGAACATGAGTCAAGCACAATGACGCTACCAGGTGGACTAGGTGGCAAAGGGCTTGTCTGTGCAAAGACCCATGCATCTAAGAAGAGCACAGATCTCCCTCTACTTTGGTTTTCTATAAATAGATCAGAAGTGCAATTAGCATTTGCCAGGGTTAAGAGGAAAAAAAATTGAAGAGTAAAAAAGTAAATGTTAATGTTTTTATTAAAAATGTCACTTCTGCTTTTCATACAAATTAGGAGTTAAAGTACAGGGAGCATAAGCTGACTCCAAAGGGCACTTCGATTGAATGATGTTTTCTATCCAATAGGAAACACCTAGATCAATGCTCAGGTCAAATAAAGAACAACAGGAAGTCTCTCCCTGAGCTCTGGCAGAGCATGAGACTGATAGATTGTGGTCCTTGCTTTGGAGAAGGACACCTACTCTATCAATTTCTGTTTTAGTTGAAATATGTTTTGTTCATTAATCTGACAACTGACCACTGGAAACTTGCTTGAAAATACATCCATCTCACCTTGGACACTGGAAAGATACTTCCCTTGGCAGGTGAAAAGTCAAAAACCTATCTGCAGTGATATTTGCATCATCAGCAACAGTAACAGATGCAGATTCAAACCTTCAATGCATCATTTGCAATGTCAGGTATAACTCCAAAAGTATATCTAATTCCTATTCATTAGTTTGAAAACTGGGGCTTCCATAGCATTCTGTTTACCAGGAAAATTGAGAATTTATTCATTTGGTTATATTAGGATTGTCAACCTAAATAACAAAAAGAGGTTCTCTAAAAGAAAAGATGTTTAGCTGGGCTCAGTGGCTCAGCCTGTAATCCCGCGCCTTTGGGAGGCTGAGGTGAGTGGATTGCCTGAGCCCACGGGTTCGAGACCCACCTGGGCAGGCGAGACCTCATCTCTACAATAAATCAAAAAAAAAAAAAAAAGAAAGAAAAGATGTTTATTTGGGAATAGAGCAGTGCAACGGAAATATCTATGCCATACTAAGCTATGTGAACTATTATGCATATTCAGGGAGATAAAGGAAGACAAAGGCTTCAAAAGGAAAAAAAAAAAGGAGGATTGCATAATTCTTTGGAAGTAATTATCCTTGGATACAAAAATCAAAAAAGTGGGCAATGCCAACCCAAACTTAGACAGGCAGTTGCCAGGCTAATGTCCTAGCAAAAGTGGTTTTTTGTTAAGGTTGCAATGGCCTTTGTGCAAGTTTGTGGTTTGCATAATCTTTTTTACTATCAGGTATGCAAGCCCAAGAACCCTCTTTTCATGGCCTTCCTCATCTCTGTTTGTCAGGGTTTTCTTAACATTAGCGACTCCATCTTGATTCTGCCAACTTTCACACTTCTCCTTTTTTTATTAGCACAATTACATTTATTTATTAATCAAAAGGCTGATTCTAATTAAAACAACACTTTGAAATAGTTATTTGTAAAATGTTTGTGATAAAGACAACTGAACATAGTAATGAAAAACAAAGCAGTAGTACAGAGATTTGGTCATTGAACTGAACTTGTTCATTCTCATAGCTAATTTCTGTCCAATATGATGATGAAATTTTAATTTTACTGTTTCATAGACCCAAGTACAAGTGACATAGTTCACAACACAGTCCACCACTGATTTCCCATCTTTCAACTTTCTTGTTATTGTGTTTTCCTTCCCATCCCACTCCTGATACTGAACCAATGCGCCATCTATAAAGTTTAAGACAGTCTCTGAGTTTTTCTGCCATCAGCTGTAGTTTATTCAAACATCTCTCCTAGGATACAAGAAAACTGTATTTTTTTCAAAGTGCTTTTGCTTTTTATGGTGAGGTTTTTCCTGTCACAAGTGAAGATACAATCTGACTTGGCCATTGCATACATTCTTTGAAGAGCTAATCCCACTCCTAGCTCCTTCATTTATTAATCAAAACCTTTGCTGTTCACCAGGTGCCATCTTCTTACCAGAAGCTGAATGGTGTTCAAGGGGGCACATGCATATTTATGGAGCAAGCAGTGCAGGATACAGTGTGGGGTGCGTGCTGTACCACATTCCTCCCTTTTAATCAAGACCTTTCGCCAAAAGCATCACTGATCAATTATCTCATAGTTAGATTTTCATGTCCATTGAGGCAGTGATGGACCTGTCCACTGGTCTTGCCTCACATTATGCAGAGTGATTGGCAATAAGGAGTCAGTGTCAAAACCTTGTCAGGCATAGTTGAATAACAAAGAAAGTTTAAAGGGAGTGACTCTCTGGCTAAGTCTACCTGGAATCCATAATGAAGTTAAATTTTGTTTGTTTCGTAGCCTTTTGCTATCATCTTGAAGTCCTGGGCCACATTATTTAGTTATACTGCTGAAAAAAAAAAAATTAACAAGCAAGAGATAAAATTTAAAAAGGAAAAATAAGCAGGGCTCGGTGGCTCAGCCTGTAATCCCGCGCCTTTGGGAGGCTGAGGTGA
>NW_007231707.1:83557-98115 GCF_000164805.1 Carlito syrichta | reverse complement strand
ATCAGCCAGGCGTGGTAGCGCATGCCTGTAATTCCGGCTACTTGGAAGGCTGAGGCAGCCCAGCAGGTCGAAGCTGCGGTGGCCGGGAGCGGCCACTGCACTCCAGTCTGGGCGACAGAGTGTGAGACTTCAACTCAAAAAAAAGGAAAAATAGAAAGTAAAATTAATAGTAATATGACAATTCCAGTTTATAAAGAAGCAGTATAGAGATTTGGTCATTGAACTGAACTTGTGCATTCTCATAGCTAATTTCTGTCCAATGTGATAATGAAATTTTCATTTTACTTCTTCATAGACCCAAGTACAAGTTTTATAGTTCACAATGCAGTCCACCACTAATTTCCCATCTTTCAGCTTTCTTGTTATTGTGTTTTCCTTTCCATCCCACTCCTGATGCTTAACTGATGTGCCATCTATAAAGTTTCAGACAGTCTGGGTTTTGAAACCATGTTTTGAGCCATGAACCTGGATTTAAAGACAACCAATTGAATAAATCAAATGAACAAAGGGATTTAGGTAAGACCTATTTTTTTTTTTAACCATGTGGCCTATTTGCCTATTTTGTGTATTCGAGGGAGATTTATTCAGGTACAGCATGTAGTAATAGCGATAGCACAGACATTTTCTTATTTAGTTGATTGATACTAAATATTTTTTTTAGATTAAGTTACCAGAAGAAGCTATGCATTATAACATTTCAATTAGATCATCATCCTACTAAATAAAAAAAGGTAGCATTAAGGGAGATAAAAATCTCTTATAATATGAAGTCTATTTCCAACATCTTGGGGAAAGTTTTCTACAGTGTGGAAACATTAACTTCTCCTGGTTTGTAATTTGAATGTTCGGGGTCATGACACAGGGCAGTTTTGCAGAATTTTTAGGTGATCTATACATCGTGTGTTAAGCTTGTTCCTTAAAATTTGTCTCGTTTCAGCTTATAGGGCTTTAGAAACAGAGAAGCTTTTGTCTTGAGTTGGAGAGTTGTAGCCAAATATTGGAGTAAATTAGAAGAATTCAGGATCTAGTCCAGTAGTCTTAATGTTCTGGGGCCTGCCAGGAGTTGATAATTTGTATTCATTCCTTGCAAGGCTGGGAATTTTTTAAGTCAGATATTTTATGCAAATTCTTAAATATGACATTTCAGCCATAGTCTATGCCCAATCTAGAGTATGTAGCTGCTCTTTGACTTCAGTCAATTGTTATATCAAACAGAAATGTAGATAAAATGTTGCCAGAAAAGGCAGAGATACAGATTTATGTTCACACAGAAATCTCTCAGCTAAAAAAAAAATTGGAGACTGAGTCCAACTGTTTAGAAATACTTGAGATGGCATATTGGGAGGATAAGGAGACATCCAACTGAATTGGGGTATATATGATAAGTGAGAAATAGCAGGTAATGACTGAAGGATAAGGGCATCTTCTGGAGAACTTTGATTGCCACACTCAAGGAACATATAGATAAGTCTTTGAGGTCTGAATGATCAGCAAAGTATTTAAGCAAGAACAGCACACAATTAGAATGGTATTTTTAAAAGATCACTTGGCAGTTGATGGAGCAGGACTGAGAATAGATTGGTGAATTAGAAGTCTATCATTAAGCTAAGTAAGAGTAAAGATGAGATGACAAAGGTCTATTTACTTTGTTCTTTCTCTTACCAGATTGTAAACTCCAAGACAGCAGGGCATTGTCTGTCTTGATCATTGCTATGTCTCCAGTACTAAGCAGAAAGTCTATTCAACATTTATTGAAATAATAAATTAAAGGGAGGGAATGAAGGTGAGAGATACATTGAAGAACTAGGTTTAAGAGACAATTACCTTGAGAAGAGTAGAATGTTGGTAATGGTGAGAGCAGTCATTGGAATGAGAAGCCACGGAAGCTTATTTCCTTCCCTGAAGCTTCCTCTACAAACCTTGGGAAAGGGGCATCTCAATGAAGAAATCATGTACACAGGAGTTTGTTTGTTTGTTTGTTTGTTTTTTTAATACTTGTGCACATTCAATTATTGGCACTTCAAGTGACCTCTTCAGTCTAGAAAAGGAAGAAATAGTTAAGAATTTTGAAGTGTTGAAAGGAGGATTAAGTGAAATTAGAGATGAGCAATTTCTGTAATTCCCTAGGTCCAATATTCCCAGAACACACAGCAAAAGGGGAGTGACCTTGGTTTCTGGCCCACTTTCAGCGTGGAGTGAGAACCAATGATTCTTCGAGTCTCTGGGCATGGTCCTGGTGAGTTGCCCATATAAGCAGAGAGAGCAACCCCCAACTCAAACCTCACTCAAAAAACAATTGTCAGGCCATAACAACAGTTCGAACAGAAAAAAATAAGTTAGAGAGGTTGACAAAAAGGTTGAAGGATAAAGTTATTTCACCCAAATAAAAAGATCCACATGTTCAAGGTGAGAAAGAATATGTACAGTGATGTACAACAAAACTTGAATTTCTGCGATACAAATCTGTAAAGATTCAAAAAGAAAAAGATTTTGGAATTAAAAATGAGCCGGGCTCGGTGGCTCAACTTGTAATTCCGTGCTTTGGGAGGCTGAGGTGAGTGGATGGCCTGAGCCCGCGGGTTTGAGACCCACCTGGGCAACTTGGTGAGACCTCATCTGCACAATAAATAAAAAAATTAGCTGGGCGCGGTAGAGCGCGCCTGTAGTTCCAGCTACAGTGGAGGCGGAAGGATCGCTGGAGCCCAGCGGGTTGAGGCTGTGGTGGCTGGGAGCGGCCACTGTACTCCAGTCTGGGCGACCGAGTGAGACTCCAACTCAAAAACAAACAAACAAAATGAAAACCTTTTGCAATTTTACTGGGGCAAATTAAATATTTTAGGAAATGCTGTCCTAACACAGGAGACTACATTTTTTTTTAGTTTGATATTATTAGTTTGATTTTTAATTTCAAAGTTCAATCTTTTAAAAAATTATTACAAATAATTTTCTTTTAATTACAGCCAACTTACACACAAAATTACTTCATAATGTCCCTTTTCATGAACGTTATTACAACTTTACTCAGACATTGATAACAATACTTAGATTTTCTGCTTTTTCCTATACTTACTCTTCCTCATTTTACTTTAGAACAAAAATTCATCATACAAGATTTTTTCTCATTTTTTCTTTTTCACTAGAAATACATCTTTGTATCTGTCATTTTATTCACATCTCTCTCCAACTTACTGGTTCCTTTCCATTTTGTTTCTATTTCTTTTTTAAATTCATGCTTTACAATAACTTTTACATAAACTCCAATTTAGGCAACTTATTCTTTTTCTCTATATATGAAATACAATTTTATGCCATTTAATACTTTTAAAAACACATCTTATATATAATTGGTACATTTTATATGTAGAATTATTTATTAGTTAGAATTTAAAACTATTTGTAACCTTAAATTTTAGTGAAAACCTAGAAAGCAATATTTTGAATTGTCTGTCACTTATTAGCATTTTATCGATGAGAACATTTTATGATTTTCATGAATATGTTTTCCTATAACATAATTTTTATCTTAATTTAAAATGACCCAGAGATTTAATGAGTACCTATTACTCAATTTAACATAATCTTTAAGTTTCAAATTATATGAAAATTTTAATTATAGACATTTATTTTATTTGCATTTAATTACAGTCATTTATTTTGTTTATATTTACATTACTTTGTTTATTTTTACCAGTTTACTTATTAGAACTGAGATATTAGACAAAGCCAGTCTCATTTCAAGTTAACCAGCTAACCATTTTTATAGCCTTCAAATATCAAGTTCTCACCTAAGCAAGAAGCTTGCGTTCAAATATATGGGTCTTTTACTGATAACTCAGAAAAATTAGTTGTTTTTCATTAAACCAAAATATTAACTTAGTCTTATTTACAAAAAATACACAAAGATCTTTCTATTTTAGACGAAATTTATAGTTTTATAAACTTTGTGTCAAATTCTGACATACTAAAAAATCTAGTGATCATAAATAGAAAATTATTTCACCAGTAAATCAGGCAAAGATATATGCTGACAGTTTTGAAGACTTTTCTACTTTTATTTTACCCATAATTTAAAAATCAATTTATTTATTAAAGATTTATGTAAACCATATGAACTAAAAGACATTTTGGTTAATTACTATTTTTATTTTTCAGTTGGAGTCACACTCTATTGCCCAGACTGGAGTGCAGTGGTACGCTCATGGCCACACCAGCTTCGACCCGTTGGGCTCCAGTGATCCTTCTGTCTCAGCCTTCCAAGTAGCTGGAGCTACAAGTGGGCTACCACGCTCAGCTAATTTTTTGATTTATTGTAGAGATGAGGTCTCGCCAAGTTGCCCAGGCTGTTCTTAAACCCATGGGCTCCTCACCTTGGCCTCCCAAAGTGCTGGAATACAGGTTTGAGCCACCGTGCCCGGCCAATTATTAATTATATATTTTATATGCATACTTGTTTATCTTCAAAGATTTCTGGCCAACTATGCCAGTTTATACCATGTAGACAGAATATATACCATAATATATGTACATATATGTAAATACATATAAATACATGTATGCACACAATTAAAGATCCCACAGCTTTCATTTAAAAATTTTAGTCATGAGATAGTAATACCAATTTACAAGATTATATAAGAGAGTTGGATACAAACTATATTTCTGGTAAAACTGGAACTTACACATATGGCTAAACTTTATTTGCTTCTGATAGTTAAGCTAATAAAAACTATGGACCAAAATTTTGGGTAAAGCAATTTCTATGGACATTTTATTTTATTTTATTTTATTTATTTTATATTTTTGAGTTGGAGTCTCACTCTGTCGCCCAGACTAGAGCGCAGTGGCCGCTCCTGGCCACCGCAACCTTGACCTGCTGGGCTCTGGCGATCCTTCCGCCTCAGCCTTCCAAGTAGCTGGAACTACAGGCACATGCTACCATGCCCGGCTAATTTTTTGATTTGTTGTAGAGATGAGGTCTCACCAAGTTGCCCAGGTGGGTCTCGAACACACGGGTTCAGGCAATTCACTCATTTAAGCCTCCCAAGGTGCGGGATTACAGGCTGAGCCACCAAGCCCGGCTGACATTTGATTTTAAAAACCTTTTTTTATTTTTTGAGTTGTAGTCTCAATCTGTAACCCAGCCTGGAGTGCAGTGACATGTTCATGGCCACCGCAGCCGCAACCCACTGGGCTCAGGCAATCCTTCCGCCTCATACTTTCAAGTAGCTGGATCTACAGGTGCATGCTACCATGACTGGTTTATTTTTTGATTTGTTGTAGAGACAAGGTCTCACCAAGTTGCCCAGACTGGTCTCGAACTCCTGAGCTCAGGCAATCCTCTCACCTCAGCCTCCCAAAGCCCTGGGATTACAGGCTTGAACCACTGTGTCCTGTCTTTAAAACTTTTTAAACTCCTTTCTTCCCCTCCAGTTTTATTTTTTTGTTTCAGATGACTTTAGAACTACATATTTAATGTCTACATTTTATCTAGGACTGACTGGATTGTATAAGAAAAACAAAGTGTCCAAGTCTCCTTGAACTAGTAATAAATCTATCTTTTGTTTGCCAGTCTTGTTTGCTTGGTTAGCAAGTGAAGTTGGGAAACAATTTTAGCAGTATTTATTTTCTTTTTATCTTTAATGTGGCAGAAAAAGTGAACTTTTTATTTTGAATAGAAATATTTTATGATATATTTCTGAAGTAAAGATTTTGACCTGTTGTATCTGAAAGTCTTTTATAAACATCTATATAGTTCTTTTAGATTATTAATTTTTCAATTAATTGTTTCATTGCCAAACACAATTGATAGTCAAGCAAATCTAAATTTATATTTCTAAAAGGTGTTTGGGTTGTTGGTTACCATGAAGTTGTTTTGATTTCTAAAGCCATTAGTCTGAAAGTCCTTTATCTTTGTATGTACCAATCAATCTATTCATCTATAGTTTACTATAGCATGTGTATTCCCATTGCAATATTTTTTCCAAATAAACATCTTTTTTTTTACAGAGCCCCTCTCTGCTTGTTAGTTAGGTTAGCAGAATAATAGAGACAGCAGATAGGTTAAAATTTTGGATAGCTTCTTGATTAAAGAAACATCAGAAGAAAACATGAGGTATCGTTTATCCCTTTTGAACAGTTGTGCATTTTTTTTCAATGGAGATGATTCTACTCATTCATTCAGTTGTTTATACTTGTTTTCCCATTGAACTAATTATTAAACGCCAGCCCACTAAGGGTCAGATTTAGTGCTAGATGCTGGCTTCAATGACTTGAAACAGTTTCTCTCTTTAGGAAGTTTTCATTCACCAACTTTTTCATTCTGTGTACACTACTTGAATGTCTACTATGTGCCATTTACTCTGAGATCTTCTGAGGGAGTAAACAAAACCAGGTATAGCTAACTCTCTGCCCTCATTGTTCTGGAGTTTTCATTTTAGTCTTTCACTGAGAATACTTATGTATTTGGCTCTCTGTGGCTTGAGGTTGGGGGAGCAGGCTAAGTGCCTTCAGGAGAGAACCCTGTTCTTTTCTAACTATAGATTTAGGGAAGGAGAGAAAGACTCTTTTCTTTACTATTTGAGGGAGGAGTCACAGTTAGTCTCTTTGTCTTGGAAATAAAGTTGTTAAATAAGCAAATTAATCTGATATATATTTATCTCATTAGAATTAGAGTCAATTCAAAATAAATTTTGGGAAGTACAACTATAGATGTAAAACTGATGAAAATCCTTAGAGAAACACTAATAAATATTCAATTTTGATTTATTTAGTACCATTTTATCAGTATATAATTTCTAGGATACTTTGTTTTTCAAATGGAAATGACATAAAAAAGAACAAGAACCTAAAATAGAATAGTGACATAGCTGAAGTTTTTGACATGAAAACATTTTTTCCATCAGACTGTCTTGTACTCTTATATTTGACATTTCTGAAAATCTGACCAGGATGTTAGAATTTAGAGGTTTTAAAAATCTTATACCTTCTAGTAGAGTCTAAAGTTTTTTTTAAAATAAATAAATGTATAGCAAGAAGAGACCACACCAAGAAAGGGACATGAGGAAAACAAAAAAATAATTACACAAAACTATAGCTGGTTCATGTGGCTTTTTTGTTGTTGTTTTTGTGTATTTATTTATTTTCCACATGAAAAGTTGGAAAGTTTAGTGTAAGAGGACTGAAATAATAATCTATTATTTAAGGTTTACAAGAAAAGATCATAAATAAGAGACGAAGTCAGCCCAATCACCCTCCTCACTGTCCCACAAACACATCACATACAGAACTGGCCTGCTGCACATGCTAATTATTTCTATGTGGAATATTCTCTTCCCTTCAGCCCTCTAACTAACTGATAAAGCTACCCTCCATCATGGCTTATCCAACTCACAGAGATCTCTGAACCCACTATACTTCTTATCTCTATCACTCTTTTCTGCTTAACCATATGTGTGTGCGCGCGCGCGCGCGTGTGTGTGTGTGTGTGTGTGTGTGTGTGTGTGTGTTTTAGATTATTCATTTGTTGTTACTTAGCTCTGCCAGGTACACATATCTCATTTTTTGAGATCAGGGATGCCCCCTCACATACTTCTATATCCTTTACATGTAGTAGCCAGAGAATCATTACCGGAAATACACCATGACCTTAGGTAACTCAGAACTGCTCTCTACATTTGGAACAAGTGGATTTAGAAGCCAGCTGGAGCAGCAAGCAAACTTGCAGATGCCATCTGGGCCTCACATATCCTTTGTCCAATTTTGGCTTCTTTTATGAATAATTTCTGGATCATCACAATAAGTATGTGCTGAACAATGAAATAAATGAACAAGTGAGTTGTGTCCCATCTGGCAGTCTTGTGGTTCCAAACATATAGAATATTTTAGATACTTAAGATAAGGAAAATCTTTGAAGAACTTTTGATCAGAAAGTGGGACACGAGTTAATAGCTCCAATACCTTGTGTCAAATATGCAAGGTGTAACTATAGGCTTTGTTCTAGATAAAGTCTTGTCAGAATTTTCCCCGGCTCCTTCAGTCCCTCCTTCATGTTTCAGTCCCATCTTTACTGAGAGGCACGTATCTGCAACACATTTTTCCCCCCTGCTTTCAAGGCTAAACTGCAAAACGATTTTACTCTGTAAAACAATTTTTACTGTCTAGTTTAGGGTGCTTCTTTCTTCTTAAGCCTTGCAGTTACTAGAAAATTCTAATAACAACATCTAAGAATTTGGCCAGTACAAAGCTGAAGTAACACTAACTCTGTTCAATTGTGTCTTTCTTTGAAGTTTCCAAAGGTCCATGAGTCTCTTTATATACTTTAGAACAATCATTATGAACATACGTTACATATGTCTTGGGGGAAAAAAATTGTGCTTTGAGCTTTCTAAAATTATTCACTGTATACATGGGAATTTAATATTTTAGTTTATTTGGATAAGAAAAATTTGTGCTCCTACTGTTAAAAAGTTTGAAAACATGATGCAGATATAAAAATGGTTTTTAACATATATTGAGTACTTACATTTTCTAATTACATGTATTATCTCTGTTGTAAATTCTCATAAAAACCCAATAAAATTGTACTTTTAAAATCACTTTATACAGATAAGAACTGAGACATAGGGAAGATAAACAACTTGCTTAAAGTCACATCACAGAGACAAGATTTAAATCCAGGCTTTCTAACTCTGAAACTTTTGCTTTGAGTTCTGGTAGCAGAAGTAGTTTTGTCTGGTTTACAGAGTTGATTGTGACACTTTCAGGATTTTTGTGAGCCAGTTGATGTTTTATTGGTAGCTTGAAATTGGTCATGGTGGATGTGGTAGCCAGAATAATGATTCCCATGAAAAAAGTTATACAAGTTCAAATATCCCTGGAATTTTTGAATGTTACTTTACATGACAGGAGGGACTTTGTAGATCTGATTAAGGTTAAGGGCCTTAAGATAGGGAGTGTGTCCTGAATTAGCCGGGTGGACTCAATCTAATCACATAAATCCTTTGTAGTGAAAACCTTTTCCACCTGTGGTCAGAGAAAATGCTATGAAAACAGAAGCAGGACCAGAAAGATGCAACTTGAGAAGGAAATTGCTTTGGCAGCAAAATAAAACTAACAAATTCAACTGGAGTATTTACACCAACGAAATCAGCAAATATAACTGGCTTTTATGTTTTTTGTTTGTTTGTTTTGTTTTGTTTTCCTGGAGAGATAGTGTATCAGCACATCACCCTTCTGAACTGTTTTATTTGCTATAACCTATGAAATGCACGAGGAAATGAAAACATAGAGAGGTTAAATAACTTATTCAAAAGACAGAATAGAGATATGATTACCTTTATAAAGATATTTGTTGAAATTAACATATACGCATATTTTTAGTCTTTACAATAACCAGGAAGTTTAATTTATTACTTTACTGCTGTACAATGTATTCAGATTAGTGTATTTATGTAGATTCTTTCTCCTTCTCAGCACATGTCCTCTGGGTCTCCTATTTTTCTCCTGAGCTCCCCTAAGTGCATATCATTACATCTCTGATAAACAGTCAGCATAGGATTTGTAGGCTATTTAAATAAAATAGAGACTACGTCAATGATTATCAATCCAGTCATCCAGTCATCCCTCCTTCCATCTATATATTCGCTCATTAGCTTAAGCACTAAAAAATTATTCAATTATGCTTTAAATTTAACAAAAACCTATTGGGGGAAGGGAGGACACAACATCAATAAGGGTTCCTGATCTCAAACCAGGCAAAGTGGGGACCAAAGGGAGGTCCAAACTTTACCTGTACGATGACCACTTGTATAACTAATCCTGAATTATACCCCATATCTTTAAAATAATTTTTAACAAAGCAATAGTATAAGATTGCCAGATTTAGCAGAAGAAAATGTAGGACACCCAGTTAAATTTAAATTTTATATAAACGATAATTTTTTTTAGTAGAAGTATATACCACGCAATATTTGGAATATACTTGTATTAAAAATTATTTGTTGTTTATTTTAAAATTCTAATTTATCTGATGCTATGATTTGAATGTGTCTCCTTCAAAATTCAGGTGTTGCCAATGTGATCGGTTTTAAGATGTGGAACCTTTAAGAAGAGATTAGGCCGCGTGGGTTCCTGCCTCCTGAATGAGATAAAGCCTTATAAAAGAGACTTCACGCATTTTGGTGAGCTTGTCCTTTTGCCATGTGGGGATATGGTAGTCCTCCCTTCCGGAGGATGTAGCAGTACAGCATCATCTTGGAAGAAGAAAGCAACCCTCACCAGACAACTAAACCTATACATGCCTTGATCTTAGACTTCCTGAACTCCAGAACTATAAGCAATAGATGGCTATTCATTATACAAACACACAAAACAAATACTTATTATGGAACTACTGTATGCTCAGTACTAAATATCAGAATTATCAGCACAAAAATAATTCAAATTATGTGTGTGGGTATAAAACTGTAATTTCCTAACAGTAAAATTTAAGGTAATGTTGAGAATTATTTTTGGCTGATGAGGTTTCCTCTTGACTTTCAGATAAGTATCAATGTTGGACAAAGTACCACCCTACCACAAACCTTGCTGCTGCTCTTGGTCATTTATAGACCTCTAAGCCAGTCATTAGCTGATTTATCAAGTTACTGTATTTCAGAAGGAAAACTTTAGAGCTTAAGAAAATAATCAGATAATGGATATGAGGAGTTCAGATATCCTAGCTAGATTTTCTTTCATTATTTAATTAACTAGGATTTGTTTGTGTAAAATAAAATGTCTTGGGTTAAAGAATGACTCCATGGAACACTTTAAACGAAGGAAGCATTCTAGCCACATGGGAATTGTCCTTGCGTGGGTAGCTTGGAGAAGTTACTCACTGATACATATTTGGAGAAAAGAAAAACAAGCTTTTGTACCATGTGCACACTTAACCAGTAGATGTCATGCAAAGTCCTGTGCATGTGTTTTGCTGCTTACTGCTGTCAGTAGAAAAACAGTGTATGAAATTCAGAAAAAAGTTCTCATAGAATTTCAACACAAATAACTATCTTCTTTGTCTTTGAGAAGAAATAGCAAGTTGAATATAAATTAGTGTATATTTTATACAACTGAGTGTAGAGAAGTCAAGTAATCAGGTATTTCCAGGTTTGTATATTAATATAAAATCCTCTAATTATTAGAATCTTACACTGCACTGTTTAGTAATTGTGGTGTTTTAGAATGTGTGGAGGACAGGATAAATTTAGAGTGCCTTTCACTGACATTGATTTTTCCCTTTGATAAATGGTCTGGAGTATTTTTTAAAAATGAAGTCATAAAGATTTATGATTCAATGCCCTAGATTGAAGAAATGTTATCATTCACCACCAAATCTGCTTATTAAATACAAAACGTGTGATTTCTCCAATCACACAGAAAAGGAAAGTCATGCCCTAGTCTAGTGCTGCTTGTATCTTATTGGAATATGTTTTTCATTTTAAATTACATTGACATGATAATTTTTGCCATATCCAATCTTGTTCATTCTGTATAAATAAAAGACCTTGTGGACCTATTAACTCCATTTTCCCTTTTGTTGTCAGTGGTATCATTTGCAATCTTATCCATATTCCATATATTGTATCAATTTACTATTATATTTCTTTTTCAGCTTCCTAAAAATTTACTAGATAGCACTGGGCTAAATGCTGGGTTTTATGGTGCCGTATTGGCCATCTCCTAATTACTTGGAGAAAATACAATGCGTCATTATAATCTAATATATGTGATTATGTTTTCATTTGAGCTAATGCAAAACACACAGTTTATGTCTAATGGATGAATTATACCAATTATAGAAAAACAAATGACCCATGATAAACAGGCAGTGATTATTAATGGCAAATGTTTAGGATGTTAAGTGTTAATTTTTTCCTTATAGTTAACCAGAACTTCAAAATTGCAGGCTATAAGATCCTTCATTGCTCAATTTCCTCACCACAAAATGAAGGATTTCTTCTAGGTTGGGGATTTCCAAATGAAGCTGAACTTCAGAAACAGCTGGATTCCTTATAAACACAGATTTTTTACTGTTCACTTGAGATTTCAAAAATTTATTTTTCTGTCTATGACTAGAGCCCAGGAATCAAGTGATCCTGAGGCTGTATTCTGTTTGCTGAGGGTTAGGATTCTACAAACTGTATTTCTCCATTGTCTGCTAGTTTCTTAATTTCTACCAATAGAATTCACTAGAGGGAGACTGGAGTACAGAAGGAAGAAAGGACTTCCTTCCTATTTGCTTTCTCTTCCTGTCAGCATCACTCTAGAAATGATTCTTTTACTCTAGAAGAGATAGATGATCCTAGTTTTGGGGTACATTCTGAACTGGATTGCATTCTGATTTTTCAGAGCCTCCATCTCAGAATCCCAGCTCCTCATTTGATACTCTAAGGCATCAGCACAGATGGGTAGTGGTCTGTATTGGTCTGCTCTGGCTGCTGTAACAAAATACCACAGGCTGTGTAGCTTATACAAAAGAATCTGTTTTTTCACAGTTTTTGAGACTGAAAGTCCAAGATCAAGGTGTTTCTGAGGCCCCTCTTCCTGGCTGGAAGACAGCCACCTTCTTGTCATGTCTTTATATGGCTTTTTCTCTGTGTGCACACATCATTTGTATCTCCTTCTCTTCTTATAAAGACATCAGTCATATTGCATTATAGTTCCCCGCCCTTATAATCTGGTTTATCCTCAACTTTTTCTTTAAAGGCCCTGTCTCTAAATACAGTGACACTGGGGATTAAGGATTCAATATACGAATTTGGGTGTGAGGGTGGGCTAGAAAACAATTCAGTCCTTCCTCAGAGTCCTTCTGATGTAAGAAACCAAACCCATGGGATTCCTCCCAAGATCTCAACACTAGATGGTAAGCACACTATCAGATGCTGAATCACAACTCCATGGACAGTCCTTTGAGCTACAAGGCTCTGATAATGCCAAAATTTCCCTTTGTTTCTCCCGTTTGTAGAGGAGATAGTCACTGCCTGCAATTACTATCTCATGTTAACCTTAATGTTGCCTTTGGCTATTCCTATTTGCCTTTTTTTTTAAGAACATAAAAAGTTTTATT
Source organism: Carlito syrichta (assembly GCF_000164805.1). NCBI lineage: Eukaryota > Metazoa > Chordata > Mammalia > Primates > Tarsiidae > Carlito > Carlito syrichta. The sequence goes on along the minus strand of NW_007231707.1, from coordinate 85,013 downwards.
TGTTCATTTCTTGCATTTGAAGCACTTTTCAATGACAGCTTTAGCCTGAGATTCTTTGCCATAGTCCTTAACTACTACACAACTGCTACCAACCACTTTATGGGGTTTCCCTCTCTGTCAACTTTATGCAGACCTACTCATTTTACTCATTTTTTATTGTCATCAACCTTAATTAGGTTGACTTGGTGTTCAGCACAAAGGGGCTCCACAAACTTGACAAACATTGGGTCATCACAGTTGGATGCTAGCACACAGAGATGGGTCTAGAGCTTGTCTAAGGCTTTGGCGGCTTGGCAAATTCCAGGCACTAGGCTGTCGTGGATGAAAGCAGTCTACAGCCCTTCTTGTAAAGCAGTGTTCACAACCATGACACCACTAGCAGCTATTCCTTCCTTGGCCACGGTGATGGGTTACTGGTGATGTCGAATGTTGAACGCACCCACCCCTCTGCCTCCCCATGATTCAGTGCCGACAGGCAAATAGCTGTTCCTGCTCTTCAACACCAGTTCCACATCATATCTTCTCTGTTGAAATACCTAATGTGCTTTCTATTTTCTGGCTGATAACAATCTGCAAGAAACTATTGAACTAGCCTTGTGATCATTTAAATGAATATGTGTCTATATAGTCAGAAAAGCAACTACACATCAGAGATACACCTAGAGTATTTGAAAAACAAGAGTATTTGAGAAACAACAAGGTGGAAAATGTGATTGGTGCAAAGCGAATGAGAAACGTGTTTAAAAATGATATAAAAAATGTAGCCAGGGCCTGACAACATATAGAAAAACCAAAAACCAAACCAAAACAAAACAACTTTGGTTTTTATTTCGGCTGCAACAAGAAGCTGTTGAAACATTTAAGAAGTGTGAGGTGATGTGTTTTGTTTTTTCTTCTTAAGTATCACTAGTAACTGCTATATTGAGAATATATTTAAAGAAACAAAAGCAAAAACAGAGATACTAACTGGGAGCCAATTGCACATATTCAAGTCAGAGATGATGATGTTTTCTGGGATAGTAGCAGTGGAGGTAACAATTAATTTCATTATAAATGTATTGGTGGAATCAACCAGGCTTGCCAATAAATTGAATGTAGAATGAAAGAAAAGGATGCGAGTCAAAATAATCTTAAGGTTTTGGTGAGCAATTGGAATACTAAAGCTGTCACTAGAGAGTGGGTCTGTCTCTTTTGGTTGTGGTGAAGAATGGGTGCCAGAAGCTATGATTTTAACACGTCAACTCTCAGTATCTGTTAGACATACTAGGTATCACTAACTGATTGCTATGTAAATCTGAAGTTCAGTGTAGAGGTCCAAGATGAACATATACACTAGAGAGACACTATAAGATAGATGATGCCTCAGCCTGTAATCCCACGCCTTTGAGAGGCTGAGGTGAGTGGATTGCCTGAGCCCGCGGGTTCGAGACCCGCCTGGGCAGCAAGACCTCATCTC
>NW_007231707.1:70556-83299 GCF_000164805.1 Carlito syrichta | reverse complement strand
AAAAAAAAAAAAAAAAAAAAAATAGATGATGCCTAACTTACGAGACTGGATATGAGAGAATAAAATAATAATAGAGATAATAAATAGAACAGATTCAGGACATGCCAACACGTAGAGGAGACTGAGGACATTGAGAAGCATCCAGAAAAGCAGAAAGTATGTGAGGAAAATGTAGGATTCTGGAAGTTGATGATAAAAGAGTTTCCAGGAGATTATAATAAGCAGTGACCATTTCTGATGGTCCAATGTACACAAACTGTTTTATGTACAAAATTATAAACATTTTGTATACAATTACCTTCAGGCTATATATTTAAGATGCATATGAAATAAAGGGAATTTTGTATTTAGAATTGGATTCCATTCCCAAAATATATATGCAAATATCCCAAAACCTGGAAAAAAAATCTAAAATCCAAAACATCTCTGGTTCCAAGCATTGCAGATAAGGGATACTTAACCTGTACTTTTAAAACACATACAACAAGGTAAGCTCCCATTTGAGTAATTGTAAGAAGTCAAGTTCTCTTCCCAAATATTTTTGAGAGTACTCCTTACACGTCCTAGAATTCATCCTATTTTCCTTGTTACCTCTTTTTATCCCTTACAGGTCATCTCCAGCTGTCTCATGGCCACTTCTCATTCTTCAGCATCCTAAAACATGAACACAGGTTTCTAAACAGAGCTATTGAAATGCTCTCCTATTTAAGATTTTGCCCACCCTGGGGATAGTAATATAGTTGGTAATAGTAACAATATTCCATACTTGCTAAAAACTACACATTGCTCTAAAAGCATGTTTTCTAATTTATTCACATATATTCATTTAATTATCTTACCAATCCTATGATATAGCATTATTATCTCCATTTTATAGATAAGACTCTAAGGCAGTGAGAGGGTATATAAATTTCCCAAAGACATGTAACTAATAAGTGGTTAACTCAAGATCTAAGTCCAGGCAGTCTGGCTATACAGTCTACTCTCTTCAAGGAAAGGGAATTAGAAGGTAGAAAAGGAAAGGTTAAAATTGTCTACCTGATAACCTTCTCTCTGTTGGCTATTCTCTTGGATTCAAATCCTCTAGACATTGGACATGTCTTTCTCAGCGCCTGAGTGATTTCCATAGTATCAGGATTGATTCTCTTTCTTTGGGACGAATTCATCCTTTCTCAGCTCTTTATTCACCCATACTACCTGCCCTCAGCCAGAGGAAAACAGAGTGTCTTAAGAAATAATAATAATAATCTCCAGAAAGATAAACTCAGCTCAAAGTAAATAGAGCCTTTTGCATGATTCAGTGATTGACTAGAATTCTCAACAGCTTGGTCTGAAGTATGTGTGTTTTCATTTCTCTCCTGCCTTATGTCTGCATGGCTTAAAGGGTCACCTAAAGAGCTCCTTTAGGAACAAAAGGAGAACACTGGCATTTACCCTAGGATTTAAAAATGACCTTTAAAACGGCACACTTTTGTCCCCACTTTATATGCAAGGCACTCAACAACAGTGGCATTTGCTACTCCTGGAAGCTGAGAAGAAAAAAAAAGAGAGGCAGCATGACATAGGACTTCAAGTGTTATAAAATAGTTCTGGGAAATAGCAGCATTTTGTTCAGCAAAGATACGCTACAGTGCCTGAGGCCAGAAGTAAAAATCAAAAGCGATCACCACAAGGCTTTAAGAAAGCATTCATGTGAAGAGTTTTGTAGGGAAAAAGTGTTGTTGAGCAATAAGGATGTTAGAAAAGACTGATTCTCATGGCTAAACCCAGAATGTAGAGACCTCTGGTGTATTGGAAACCCAACAGCAAATCTATCTTCCTTAAATATTTTGAAAGCAGTACATGCTTATATGGATTGGTGATCAATAAACAAACCAAGCATCATGCTATCTTTCTTCATGAATATTGTACATATCAGGATCTTACACTGACAAATACAGGAACAGTAATATAAACAACTACCTTAATTAATCAATTAATTAATTATACACAAGGTTAGCAACCAATGCCAAGACTTGAGGCTCTAGCAATAACAAAACAGACAAAAATCCTAGGCTTCTTGGAACTGTTTCTGGAATACTTACTATGTGCTGAGTTTTTAAAGATATTTATCATTATTCTTCATAACAATTTTCTTTTAGTTGGGGGGGGTCTCACTCTGTCACCCAGGCTGGAGTGCAGTGGCCTTCAGCCTTGACCTCTCAAAGTGCTGGGATTATAAGGCATGAGTCACTGTACCCACATTTTCATAATAACATTTAAAGTAGTTTCTCTTTTGGCAAGTATATTACAAGTATGTAATGAAGAGTGAGGCTTAGAAGGACTGAATCACTGATCAAATTCTAGTGACCTCTAAGCAAGGAAGTTGAGTCTCTGACCCAGTCTTGTCTTACTCTGAAGTCTAGTGACCTAAAGTTTCTTTTAAACACTGTCTGTGCTGTCTCCTATTATACTGTCTGTTATGTGAATTATTTGGCCCTCTACCACTAACCACAGGATATCAGTCTGGCTTTGTCTCTTCTACTCTGTCCATCAGTATTTCCATACCATAATAGATTTGGTCTCCAGGTATAACATATATGTTGATTTCACTCAGACACAGACATAATCACAGCAGTTCCATTAGTGTCTCTTATTTCTTTCTTACATTTCTGATGAGAGCATTTATCAAGCAGCATCACTGTGAAGTTCCAATTTGTGGAATCTTCACTGAAATATCATTATCTAAATCCATTCAGTTGCTTAATAAAGGGTGTATTCAGGTAGTCAAATGGGCCAAAGAAGTGTTCTGTACCCACATGCGATGATGCATTTTATAGCTCCATCTGATTTTTACAATGACAGGGTATACATAAAGCATGCACTGTAGTTAAATTGAATATACTAAGAGCTACATTTCTATACCGTTGTTTCAAATTAGAGTTGGTAAAAGGTACTTGTGTGAACTTGGAAACAGAAATAAAGCCATGCCTATTGTTCTCTGAAGGCGTTTTTCAATCATTTATGATGACAGACATTCGCAGAGGTGCTTCTTTGATGCTTAGTTATTCTTCCTACTCCTGGACATACTAATGGGTTGAAGCAGTAGTTACTCAGAAGCCACAGGTCCTCATAGGCTTCTCCACAAACTCCCCTTTTGTGGTTCTATATCTGTAACTGGTATGACTTGGTTTTTCAACTGACTGCTTGTTGACTCAATCTCTGATTCAATTCCTTTTCTGGACCTGTGTTTCCCACAAACGTGTGAGTTCTATTTCCCACAATAAATCCCTTATTCCAAAACTCTCAGATTGACAGTTCTCCACCGAGTGAAATGGATTGATCAAAAGATGAGTACTAATAATTAGTAAAATGAAAAGAAAAATGGCAATTAAATATTCCAAAATACAGAAGTATCAGCAAAAATGTTTCTTATCGCTTTTTAATAAGTGCTATACTATTTGGAAAAGTTATATATTATATATGACTTGGTATTTTAGTGCCTCAGACGTTTTTTCTAAGTGATCTATCTTGTGTTAATTTTAAGAAACAATGGCCTGAATTTGACAAGGTAAGGAACAACAGAACAACTCTGCCTCCTATTGCCAGGTTTGATTTTGCACGTAATACAGATGGTAAAAACTACTGATGTATCTTTGACTTCATTCCATTTTTTTTTAAAGTCATTATTAGAGAGCAGTAAAAAATTGTTATGTTAAATTAAATGAACCACGGGTTGTTTAATGTAACTGTCGAAGGATACTATGTCAAAAATTATTATGATTTCTAGTAAACCAATGGGGGGGAAACAATTTAACTAATAAGTTAAATATAACTTATAACTAATAAGTTATACCTTGAAAAAGATTTTTTTAAAAGTGTCAGGAGATCATGCTTGAAATATATAGTCTTCCTCACAGCTGCATAATTTATATCAGAAGTTTATGATCATACTATATTTCATTTAATGTGTATGTTAACTTTATGAGCATGTGGGGATTACTGCAAGCTGCATTTCATATAAAATATACTTGTATTTTACAGTGCTTTATCTTATGCATTTTAAATATGTTGATAAATGTGCAACTGATCCAAGCTTTTTATTCTTTTTTAAAATAAACTTTTCATTTTAGAACCGAGTTTTAGATTTATTTAAAAGTTGAGAAGATAATACAGAGAACCTCTATATCTCCCACATCCATTTTCCCCCATTATCAACATCTTATATTAATATTATATATTTGTTATAATTAATTAACCAATGTTGACACGGTATTATTAACGAAATTTCATAATGCTCTGCAGATTTTCTAATTTTCAACCTTTTCTTTTTCTTAATTCCATTCAAAGTTCCACATTACATTGATTCCTCATATCTCCTTTGGCCCCTCTTGGCTGTGACAATTCCTCAAACTTGCCTTGATTCTGATGACCTTCACAGTTTTGGGGAGTGTTGATCAGCCAGTTTGCAAATATTGTTTAATTGGGATTTGTGTGATACGTTTTCTCTTGACTAGACTGGGGTTATGGGTTTTGTGAGGAAGACCACAGAGCAAAAATGCCTTTTTCATCACACTATGTCAAGGGTGCCTGCTACCAATATGATTCATCACTGTTGATATTACTGTGATCACTTGGCTGAGATAATGTTTGCCAGTTTTCTGTATTTTATAGCTATTCTTTTTCCCTCTTTCCGTTCTGTACTCTTTGAACCAAGTCACTGTTTAAGTTTGCTAGGGCTGACATAACAAAGGACTACACGCTGAGTGGTTTAAACAACAAAAGTGTCTTAGTTCTGGAGGTTAAAAGTCTTAAAATGATGGTATCTACAGGATTGGTTTCTTCTAAAGGCAGTGAGGGAAAATTTGTTTCTCTAGCTTCTAGTAGTTTGCTGGCAATCTTTGAAGCTCTTTGGTTTTTAGATGTAGCATCTTGATTTCTACCTTCAAGATCACGTGGTGTCCTCCCTGTGTTTGCATCTGCGTTCAAATTTCCCTGATGTATAGACATCAGTCATGTAGTCATCCAGGTCTATCTTATTCCGGTGGGTACTCATCTTATTTTTTTACATGTGCAAAGACCTTACTACCAAATAAGGTCACATTCTGAGATACTGAGGTACTATCGTATATTATATGTTCAATGTATGATATTTTGGGAAGACATTATTCAACCCATTATATTGCCAATACAAGAACACTTTTTTTTTTTTTTTTTGAGTTGGCGTCTCACTCTGTCTCCCAGACTGGAGTGCAGTGGCCACTCCCGGTCACCACAGCCTCGACCTGCTGTGCTCCGGTGATCCTTCCGTCTCAGCTTTCCAAGTAGTTGGAACTACAGGCACACGCTACCATGCCTGGCCAATTTTTTGATTTATTGTAGAAATGAGGTCTCGCCAAGTTGCCCAGGCGGGTCTTGAACCCGCGGGCTCAGGCAATATACTTACCTCAGCCTTTCAAAGCGTGGGATTACAGGCTGAGCCACCGAGCCTGGCTAGAACACATTTAAAGAGTGGGGAGTTATGATCTACCTCTTTGAGGGCAGAATACCTACACGAGTTCTAAAAATTCTTCTGTGTGGGAGATTTGACAATTCTATGTCATTTATTTATTTAGTCAAGCATTTATTTATATCGGTGTGGACTCATTGGTGCTTATGTTATACTTTAGGTTATGATTCAATACTACTTTATTTTGTTGCTTATGTTCTTCCATCTTTGGAATGCTTTCAGTTGCTTTCTGTGACCCCCTCAATACACTCTCATCAACACAGCTGTGAGGTTTTGTTTGTTTTGTAGCATTTCTTTACTTTCTGATACTAAAAATGCTCTAGACATATCTTGTATATTTTCTGTCCCAGTATAAGAATCAACCAGTCTCTGGGGATCCAGAGAGCTCCAGTTCCTTTTATTTGAGAATGGTATTAGCAGACAATACCTGGACATTAATTGTGCTCATTGCCACTGGGTTGTTGTTGCTTGTAGGCCTTCTCAGCTGTCAAAGCAAGGAGATATATGTGTATATGCTATCATGTGTATATAGACTCAGATCTCTTTATATTTCCCTGTGTAGCCATCTGAATCCACGCTAAGCTAAGCGTAAATTCAGATTGGTGTTTCCCACTCTAATCCATCTCCATGTGGTGAATTCTAGCCTCTTCTTTTTTCTTACCAGAAACCCAGCACCCACCACCTGCCATTCATTCACTTAATTGTTCAATTCTAGTACACACTTATAGCAGATTTCATTTACTTTTACTATACAGAATGATTAAAGTATAAATATTTATAAACCAATAATAAATATTTAAATATGCAAAAAATTTAGACTAACGGTTTACATTTCCTAGGAATAGTTGTGGACTAAATTGAAGTATAATTTATTCTCTGGATCACCATTAATGAGGACAGTGTTATTAATGGAGTGTAACTAACTTTCTGTTTAACATGAAATGTTAAGACAGGAATTAGACCTGTTAGAATGAGTGATACTAACATCAACCTCAGGTTTTCATCAGAGAAGCAAATTATAAAGTTCACATAATATTTCTTTCACTCTCTTCCCCATATATACATTATTTATATACATAAATTATGTTTGCATGCATACATGTACTCTATATAGTTGCACACATTTAACAAAGACTTAAATATGAGCATTTCAAAAATGATAAAATAATTATTGAGTTAAGGTTATATAAAATAAAAATGAGATACAAAGGTGAAAGTTGAAAGATACTTCCAATATATTAAATGTCTTTGATTATATGAAGGGAAGGAAACCCCTGATGCCACGAGATTTGTGCAGGTATGATTCCAACTATCTCAAACATAACAAAATGAAAAATGTTGTCATATGTAACGCTGAATTGTGCCTTCTCTTGATATACTGAATATACTGTAGTATCATCAATAATGTTTTCCTTTTCCTTTTTGTTTATACATTTGGTTAAAATTGTAGAGTCCTGTAATTTTAAGTAAGTTTTGGAAATGTCCAAAAAAGCAAAGTAAAAACAAATGGAATTAATATTCAAAATGCCTGGTGTAAACTCCCTGCACTGCTTAGAGGTTGTATACATATTTGGAAGTAAGTTTTCTTTTAGTCCCTGTGGGTCAGATACTACTCATATACCTCATAGAACCCCTCACTTGTCTTGTCCCAGCTGCCACTGTGGTAACCAGCTCAGTATGGACTTGGACTGACTTTGCACAGGTGTGATATGATAGTCCCAGATCCTGGACCCAAGTCATATGCTCTCACCTCCAATCCTATAATGTCTCTGTTGATATTGCTTTGGGACCTGCATTCTGCAATCTCATTAGTGTCAATCAAAAAGGAAACATACTTTTTGGCCTTGAAAATGTTATTCCTGATACCATTTTTTTCTTTTACTGCTCTTTTCTTTGCAAGTTCTTATCATCTCTATGTTTACTATGTGATGGGGAAAGCACTGAGCATCAAATGATTGTCTACCATGTGTGAGTTTCTGAGTCTCTCGGGGAGAGAATATATAGTAACACATTATACCACTAGAAAGTTGGTAATAAGACTTTTTTTTTTTTTTTAGTTACGGCCTCACTCCGTCACCCAGGCTGGAGTACAGTGGCACGCTCACAGCTACCCCAGTGTTGACCTGCTAGGCTCAGGTGTTCCTTTTGCCTCAACCTTCCAAATAGCTGGAACTACAGGCGCCCACTACCATGTCCAGATAATTTTTTTTTATTTATTATAGAGATGAGGTCTCACTAATTTGCCCAGGCTGTTCTTCAATAATAAGACTTTTTTAAAAAAAAGCCTTCTCTATTTGTTGTATTAGTCTATTTAGGCTGCTAGAGCAAAATACCTTAGACTAAATAGCTTATAAACAACAGAAATTTATTTCTCACAGTTCTTGAGCCTGGAAAGTCCACAATCAAGCCATCAGCAGATTCAGTATATGGATACTGGTTCACTGATGACCAGATTCTCACTATAACCTCATGTGGTAGAAGAGGTCAAAGAAACTCTCTGGGATCTCTTTTCTAAGCACTAATGCCATTTATGAGGATTCCACCCTCATGATTTAATCACCTCCCAAAGGCCCTGCCTTCTACTGCCATCTCCTTTGGGATTAGGATTTCAACATATGAATTTTGAGAACATAAACATTCAGACCATAGCATTTGTCTTAAGAGTTGAACGTGAAGCTGTGACAAGCTACATGTGCCTCAGGAGAAAAGGATGGTTACTCTTGGTTTGTCAAGGGAACAGATATTTATTTTTTATTTTAGATTCACTGAAATCTCTTAAAGTAAAACATGTGTGTTGAAAAGTAGACCCAAGGCCAGTGTTAGCTGGGTGGGGAGACCTGGAGGGAACTGCTCTTTCAAGGTGTTCACATCAGACCTCAGATCAAATGTAGCCCAATCAGTTGGTCTCACTTGTAACTGACTCCTTTGAAACTAAAGCCAGTGTCCCACTAGTCCTTCTGACAACATCCTGAGACAGAGGAGGAGATTCTTAATGCAAACAGGAGAAAAAAATAAGGAAAAACAGAATAGCATTAAGACTTCCTCCCACACCATTCAAAATGAAATTTAAGGCTGTGAAAAAAAGCTGCTTCCCCTCCACTGGGGACTTTATAACCTTTTATTCATGGGAAATTCAATTAAAATGTGCACCTCTCCTGTTTCCTGAAAAATTTAATTTGCATCTTAACTTGCTACTGCTGTGCCCAAGATTTTCAAATCAAATATTAAAAATGAACTTGTCAACTCCAGCAGCTTTATGCTTAGAGCTAAGCACTTCATAAATTCTCTTTCATTTTGTAGTCTATTAAGATACACTTATAATTGTATGTGCAATGTCCTACATTGTTAATGGGTAAATTTTATAATGAGTTTTAAATTGGACTTTCTTTCTTTGCACTCGCTCACTAATCTACCACATTTCCTTCATGCTTTTTATCTACACAACACATTCATGACCCCAGTGTACGACAGCCATTGTGCTGTTTGTGTAATCCCAGAAATCCAATAGTCTAATACATCATAAACTTTCCTTTTTAAAAAAAAGTTATAGATTTGATTAACCAAAAGTGTAAAAAAATCCAAGTTTCAATAGCCTATTAATGCAGAAACTCTGATGTTATTACTTTTTAACAAGATTTTCAAGATTGAAATTTAGGATGGCCTATTATTTTTCTAAATGTGTATAACAACGATTGTACTATATTGACATCCTCTGTATAAGTCAGAATTATTTTCACTAGCAACTGGGGGGGGGGAATATCTCACACTAATTTTCTGGAAGTCATGGAGTTGAGCAGATTTCAGGCATGGCTAGTTCCTGGTGTTACTTCATATTTTGTCTCTCTCGTCATCCTTCTGTTCAAGTGGCATTTTTCAGAAAGAATTTCAAAGGCCCTACACTCAAATCTTTCAAACTCAATAACCTTGGTGGAAGGATAATCTTTCAAAATAGTCCTCAGAAAAAGTCCACATAAAGGCAACTTAGTCTAGCTTCGATCAGATGATCATCACTGAACTCTTCAATGTGATCAGCTGTACAGAGCACTGTTTGGCAAGTCATTGAGCACACAAATATCCCCGTGGCTCCATAGAACCACGTGAAATAGTTTCTCCCCAAAAAACAAAGTTGTTAAAAAGTAATAACATCAGAGTTTGGTCACCAGAGAAACAAGAGAGAAGAAATGCTAAATAGACAAAAATAACAGTAGTACATTCCTTCATCTCAGTTTCCTCACACCTGACCTAAGATTGTATTCTCCTAGATTATAGAATTCATCATGTAGCATTGAAATTATTTTTATGTCTCTTGCCTTTATGAAATCCAGGACATACTGGAGATAAGACAACAATATTATTACTTTTAAAAATTGCTGTCATGATTTCCTTTTTTAGGTTCTAATGCAGTATTTGGCATTTAGTAGCTCTTCAATAGATGATTAATAATTCTACTAATTAATTGCATATGCTCTTATTCTATTATCCCAGTTTTTGTTTTGACATTATCTTCCTGTCTAGCTCTCTTAAGTCCTTTCTTGTTATATTTCTTTTAATTACTTTTCAATTCATCTAGTTTTTAAATCACTTTTCTAGCAATGCAAATGAGAAAGAATATGCAAGTTTGATAATATATTTTATTTAGAAGAGACTTTCCAGCTGGGCTCGGTGACTCAACCTGTAATCCCTCGCCTTTGGGAGGCTGAGGTGAGTGGATTGCCTGAGCCCGCGGGTTCGAGACCCGCCTGGACAGCGAGACCTCATCTCTACAATAAATAAAAAAATCAGCTGAGTGTGGTAGCGCGCGCCTGTAATTCCAGCTACTCGGAAGGCTGAGGCAGAAGGATCGCTAGAGCCCACCAGGTTGAGGTTGCGGTGGCCGGGAGCGGCCACTGCACTCCAGTCTGGGTGACGGAGTGAGACTCCGATTCAAAAAAAAAAAAAAGAAGAGACTTCCCTGTTTGGAAGGGAGTGACCTCTTGGGTGTAATTTTTAAAAGCAAAGATATGACACATTTAATTGTTTCTTTCATGAAGCTAACTAAATCTACGGAAAATCTCATGTCTCATTATTTATATATATGAGAGCACCTTGGTTTCTTGTTGGCTTTACCCCTTAAAATGGAACTAGTTTGAATTGCCCAGTGTTATAATAAGACTGAATGTTTAAAATATATTTTTAAAATTTTATTTTATTGGTTATTTGTGAGTCACTTATATCATTACGTACTTTGTTACAGGTCCAAAGCTAGTCTTCTTCTAATTAAACTCTAGGTCTTGTCTCAAACTCTTATGACTCTTGATTTGTCTTGGGGTTGTTGTGAGACTGAAGTTACACTGGGTCAAGTGTCAAGTTGGCACATGTTTCCCAGATTACCACAAAGAAAATTTAGTACAGCTTTCTGTGTAGCTACAATTCTATACCAAACTGTTTGTGACTAGAAAATTCTTCTGTCATTCTGGTATCATGCCATGTTTAATTGGGCTCTTTTTAGTTACTTCTTTCTAGAACGTCCTCCCAGAAATGCTTTCCCAAGTTATTTCTACTCATCCTTTTTCTTGTTGGTGGTTGTAGTGGTGGTGGAGTTAAGTTCTCCTTCCTCAGAAAAGCCTTCTCTAAATATAAAAATAAAAAAAGGAGTCACCCTATTATATACTGTATTATCACCTTATACTTTATTCATTTTAAAAATTACTGGTCACAACTGAACATTTCAAAATGAGTGTTTATGTTTTCTACTCTATTGTAAGTTCCTGAAAGCTAAGTCCACCTTACTGTGTTCACTGGTGATACTCAGGCCAAATAGAGAATACATTAGGCTTTTAATGAATACTTACTGGTTGAGTGGCTGAAGGAGAACTCAGAACTAACCCAGTTCTTCACACTGGAAACAGCCTAAGCAAGTTTAGACTTGAGGCTAACAAGATTTAGTATGTTTCAAAATATGTTTGGAGTGAAATCTAAACAATCTCAAAGAGAGAGACCTTGTTACTTTCATGTATTGCTGAATCTCCCAAGACCTAGAACATTGCTTGGCACAAAGTATATTCTCAGTAAATGCTTTTTTGATTAGTCAAGAAACCTTAAATACACTTTGTGATAAAATGTCTTAATATTAAAGAACCAGTTGCTGAGCCAGTAGTGCCCTCTGGTGACGAAAAGTCTTCACTAGAGCTTTTTTTTCTTCTTTTTATCTCAGGCTCTTGGACAGGAAACTTCTCTTTTGTGTCTAGCACTTCAGAGGATAATGTAAGTAGGGGCCGTCTCAAAGACATATCCTCATGAAACCCTAGTGCAATCTTAGCACTATAAGAATAATATCTTCTGTATGTATGTTACCTCACAGTTTTCTAAAGTCTTGAGGTGTAAAGATGAATTCTATGAAGACTATTCCCAAAAGATAAATGCAATACAGAGAAATATGCCCTAATACAGACCTCTACATACATTAGAGGGAGAAAAAGCAAAGTATTTCCATGCAATGGATTAGGAAGAAAGAGCAAGAAATATTTCATAGAAGAGATAATATTTCTTTCTTTTTTTTTTTTTTTTTGTTGGAGTCTTACTCCTTTGCCCAGGCTGGAGTGCAGTGGCAAGCTCCCGGCCACTGCAGCCTCAACCTGCTGGGCTCTGGTGATCCTTCCGCCCCAGCCTTCCGAGTAGCCGTAACTACAGGCGCGGGCTACCACACCCGACTAATTTTGATTTATTGTAGAGATGAGGTCTCGCCAAGTTGCCTGGGCAGGTCTCAAACCTGCGGGCTTAGGCAATCCACTCACCTCAGCCTCCCAAAGCGCTGGGATTACAGACTGAGCCACCGAGGCTGGCAGAGATAATATTTCTTATAGGTTTTAGAGGATGAGGAAATGTTTAAAGGCTAGGAGGTCATTCTGAGCAGAAGAAAAAGGTTAAGCAAGAATGGTCACAGTAATTCATTATTCTTTTCAAATATTATTTCACTTGGTGGATAGTGCAAGTATTTTATAATAAAATATTCCTAATTTGTTCTTCCTGTTTCTTGTATCATTGCTGTCATTTATTTCACTAATACATATGCTATAATCACCAAATATATTGTTCCTATTATTATTTTGAACAAACTATTATGTACATCAGCTGAGAATAAAACAAATATGTTTCTGTTTTACTTCCATGTATTCCTTCTTAATGCTCTTCTTTTTTTAAAATGTAGATCTGAGCTTCTGATCTATATCCCTTTTCTTCTTGCTGAAGAACTTTTTTTTTTTTTTTTTTTTTTTTG
>NW_007231707.1:0-70536 GCF_000164805.1 Carlito syrichta | reverse complement strand
CCAAGTAACCGAATTACAGGCATGTGCTACCACGCCCAGCTGATTTTTTGATTTATTGTAGAGATGAGGTCTCGCTGCCCAGGCGGGTCTTGAACCCTCGGGCTCAGGCAGTCCACTCACCTCAGTCTCCAAAAGGCGTAGGATTACAGGCTGAGCCACCGAGCCCGGCTAGAAGAACTTATTTTAACATTTCTAGCAAAGCAGGTCTACTGGCAACAACTTTTACTCTGTTTTGTTTGTCTGAGAAATTCTTCATTCCTCCTTCACTTTCAAAGGAAAATTTTGTAGCATATTGAATTCTAGGTGGATTTTTTTCCTCAGCATTTTAAATATTTCACTCCACTCTCTTCTTGCTTGTATGATTTTTCAGCAGATGTCAGGTGTAATTCTTATCTTGCTCTTCTATATGTTGTTTTTTTCTTATGACTTCTTTCATTTTTTTTCTAACTTTTGATTTTCATCCTAGGTACAATGTATTGGTTATTTATCCTGCTTGGTGTTCTCTGAGCTTTCAGAAAATGTGGTGTGGTAGTTGTCAATAATAGGAGAAATTCTTCATTATTGGTTCAAACAGTTCTTCTGTTCCTTTCTTTCTTTCTTCTCTTAGTATTTACCTTACACGTGTTACACCTTTTGTGGTTGTCTCACAGTTCTTTATATTCTGTACCATTATTTCAATTTTTTTTCTCTTTACATTTTAGTTTTATAAATTGCTATTGACATATCCTGAAGCTTGGATATTCTTTCCTAGGTATGTCAGGTCTACTAATGAACCATCAAAGAATTCTTCATTTCTGTCAAAGTGTTCTTGATTCCTACTGTTTCTGTTGGATTCTTTCTTAGAATTTCCAGCTCTCTATACTTACATCACACATCTATTCTTGTAGGTCTGCTTTTTCTAGTAGAGACCATAGCACATTAATTGTCATCATCATAAATTTCCTGTGTGATAATTCCAACATCCCTGTCATATTTGAGTGTGGTTCTGATGCCTTCTCTGTTTGCACTGTGTTTTTTGCCTTTTAGTAGGTCTTGCAATTTCTTGTTGAAAGCTGGACATGAGGTAGTGGGTAAAAGGAACTCTGGTAAGTAGGCCTTTAGTGATGTGCTGGTAAGGTGTTGGGGGAGAGTAAGCATTCTATAATCCTATGATTAAGTCTGAGTCTTTTAGTGAAATTATGCCCCTGGGTGGAACTTCACAGGTGCTTCTCAGTTTTATCCTCTCTTTAGGTGAGACAAGATGGCTACAGAAGATGGATTTAACTATTTCCTGTGCCCTATGTGAAAGGCTGGGGGAAGGGAGTGTTGGGTTGGGTATTTCTTTTTTCCTGGGTCTGTGAGACTTTTATAAAACCCCACCAGAAGAAAACAAATCTCTCTGGTAAAATAGTTTTCCTTGGGCAGGGCTTTGTAAACAACAAAATTCTCCTCTCTGCTGGAAGCTGAAGGCTTTTCTCTAATGTTCACCACAAGGACCTGATAGAACTATTGGAAGTCAAGCTACAAAAGTGGGGGGGGGGGAGTTCCCTATGACTGGGCCTCCCCTGGAGCTTTTTATGCTCAGGTTGCCCATTGGAAGCTTCTAGAAATTAGTCAATTATGGTTCAGGCTTTTCTACTTTGTTACTGGCTTGGCTCAGGTTTCTGTTCCAGTACCTTGAAATTTCTGATAAATAATACCTGTTTCTCCAGCTTGGGTGGCTGTGGTTTGCCCTGTGACCTTACTTCTTTTATGGGGTCAAAGAGATGTTGATTTTTAAGTTTGTTCAGCTTTTTATTTGTTGTGAGGATGGAGTGGTGACTCCTTAGTTCCTTCCATGCCATACTGGAAACTAAAAGTCATGATCCATTATCATTTAGTGAAACATATGACATTTTAGTTCATCAGTAACCTAGAATCCATGAGCTCGTTAATACCTTCAGGAAACAGAACAACCTGCCATAGCTAGTCATTTCTAATATCCATTATGTTAATTAGCCAAACCTCTGGTGTTGATAAAAACTAAAAATAGCTGAAGTTTATGAGTTGATTTCTTCTCTAGAGTGTGCACTTCTGATTTGAGTTTCCAAGTTAAAAGGAAACATAATAGCTCTGAAGGAGATACATCTTTAGCACGACCTAGTATAGGTCACCAATCACAGAGACACAGACTCTGTGGATGACATAGTACCATCACGGCAACGAAAGGGAGTCTGCCATTTGCTTACTCACCATTTGAAGAGGGTTTTACTAATTTTTTTTTATGAAGACGAACGAATTCATTCTAGAATTATAACTATAAATGTGTAAATTACATGATGAATACTATCTCCTAGATTTATCAAATTATTGCATTTCATTGTATTTGTTCAGTTCTTTCTCACATGCTTATTACTCTCCCCTTGTCTCTCTCTGTCTCTCTCTTTGTCTCTGTCCAGTGTCTCTTTAAAAAAAAATAAACAGATTAACAGGTGAAGATAGAATGTGGTCACTCTTCTACTCCTCCTTCCCTAATTAGAGATATTTATGATCCTGCAACTAACATGTGTCTCTTTTATATGTTATTATTTTTTTATTGCATATGCCTGTATACACGATAAAAAATAAAAATGATGTATAATTTTATAAAAAGCAGAACATTACTTGGCTGGATGTGTTGGCTCACACCTGTAATCCCAGTACTTTGGGAGACTCCACTGGAAGGATCACTTGAACCCAGGAAACTGAGGCTGCAATGAATTGTGATTGTGCCACTGCACTCCATCCTGGGTGACAGAGTGAGACCCCCGACTCAAAATGAAAAAAAAAAAATTGAACACTACTTGTTCCAAATTTGCATAACCAGGATTATATACTTATTTCCAGGTTGGAGATTATGCTTCTGAGATTTTGACATGCTGCTAAACATAGCCCTAGTCACCTCATATAATGGTTTAGTTGATTGTGTGTCTGTGAGATCATAAAATTAAATCCCAGTGAACAGGTACTGAACATAGTCCTGGGAAGGTCTAGGGACACGTAGGAATATGCCCATGCTCAGTTGAACTGTTGCTGTTCAGACAAATCTACTGTTGTAATATGAGCAAGTGCCCCCATTGGGATCACATATTTAAGTTGTGTTCAGAGAAAAGTGGAAGTATGTATTTTATATGTTACTTCGAAATGTTCACACAGATTTAACTTAAAAACAAAAACAAAACATTGTAGTTCAAACAAAACACTTATGTGGTCTGAATATAGCCAGTCAGGACCTCTGCCTAAAGTAAATCTTAGGTCAAATCTACATAATTTATTTTACATTGTGCATTTATTTGTTGTTAATTCTTTCTTTTTGTTAGTTTAAATACATTTCTAGTCTAAAATAAAACATAATAAGGGAACTCTATAGGTATTATCAGTGAGGATTGAGCAGTTTTCTTTTTATACTAATAGTTGAAATACTGGCACCCAAGGAAAATTATCCAAGAAGGAGAAGCATTTTAGTAGGAGTCTTCATACTTGGATTATACACTGAAATCAGCTACTTAAAGATATAAATTCAGAGCCCTCGTCGAAGGAATCCTGATTAAGTACCTCTGAATCCAACCTTCCGCCCAGGTTCCCAGATGTTGATTTTTAACGCAGTGTCTGCAATGCTAAAAAATCATATGCTGCCTTCCTCTATAGTCTGCCAATGATGATGAATATTATGATAGCTATTTAATGCAAACAGTCTTTTTATGACAAATGATATATTTCCACATGGAAATATAATATTGACAGCATAGCTTAGACTCCCATGTAAGTTTTTATTAGAATGATAATAAATGAATGCTGGAAGATTTTTAAAAATCTTTAAAAATCATTTAAAACATGTTTTGATAGACTTTTGTATGCCTGGAAATTTAGAGTACAATTTTCCAAGAATGATTTTTGTAGGGGGTTGAAAAAAAGAATAGAGAGAGAAAGATTTGGTCAAGAGGGGAAGGGAAACATTGGATTTCACAAATTAAGTTATATATTTTTTCACCCTTGAGTAATCTTTTAACCCTTTACTGTGTAGTTTACCATTTACTTAAAAATATTTCCTTATAGAAATGGTGATGTATATGTTAATTCTCTCTCAGGGGGATATAGTTAATCACCCTAGCAAGTAACATACTCTCCAGGGGATCTCAGCTACTCTTTGGAAGACTCTGTCCAGACTACAGAAATGACTACTACAGTGCTTCAGATCTATTTATCTCTAATCAACATCAGAGGATATTTAACTTGCATGACTGATACTGTGAAAGGAGGTTTATTGATGAAATAAGTAGTGATCAAGATTCGTGAATTGACTAAAAATACTGTCTACAATGGCTGTAACAGGAACAGTGAGCTTTGCAGTCTGTATGCTTCTGGTGACTTCCAGATTTTTATTCCCAATGTGTCTGGTATTTAGTGACTAATTTGAAAGAATTGGGTGTCTGTTGCTGACAAGTTGATAAGCAGACTTCTGTCTCTACCATATTGTCACATTTGTGTCTAGGATAGATTTCATTCAAAGCATGGTCAAAACATTTTTAAAATGTCCTCTTAGTACAGACAGTTGGGATTTCATTGAATTTAAGGAGCAGGTTGAATGACTGGTTAGTTTTTATATGCTAATAAGCATTTGTGTGCATATGAAATTCACACTAATGATTGCCTTCATACCTGGCAGTAGGTTTCTAGAAGAGTCCCCTTAGTGCATGCTTGCTTGTAAAGAGTGGCTGTTTAAATCAGTTTACAACATGAATCAATTGACTCTACCTTCTGCCTTGTATGTACCACAGTGGAACTATCTATGAAAAATATAATCATAAGACATGGGTTGGTAGTAAGGACATGACTGTGAAATCAGAAGATGAAGTTCTAATCCCAATTCTATCATTACTTGGTAGTTTTTATTAATATGTTAATTAATCTCTCTGGGCCCCTCTGTATTTTTCTGTGAAATAAATTTCTTCCAGATTGTTAAAATCGTTGTATCTATGTGAAACATATAGATTCTTTTCTCCTTGGAAGGAAACATTGCACAAGATATGTAAAATTATTCTAATAGAAAGATCCTCTGATATGTAAAATTATTCTAATAGAAAGATCCTCTGATATGTAAAATTATTCTAATAGAAAGATCTACGGAGTTCAGCTTCTGTGAAGTTAGGCAGGGAACTCAATCTTTCAAAGATTCAAATTCCTTTTGAAAACAGGCAGTAGTGCCTCGTTAATTGTGAGGATTATATGGTTAAATAAAATAATATGAGGAAAAGATTTATAAACTGTAGAGAATTATATAAACAACCTGGTTCACCCTTCCCAACCTGGAAATCTTCTGTTTCGGAAAGACAAACATAGTATCTCCTTACAGATACCAGCTCAGATAGCATCAGTCTATTTATTGAGCAGGAAGTACCACCCAAGTCTTACAAATTGAAAAGACAAATACTCCAGTTGAATATAAACAATTTTCTTCTACAAGTGCTTTGAGGTCATTTGTATGAAAATCTTTCATTTTAAACTCATAATTCCTAGGAACTTTTTGGACAACTCTATTTAGGGCAACTTTCCCATTTAGTTCCTGATGAAAACAGATACTGGGTCTGGTGAAGCGCAAAACTCATGAATTCTTTGGCTCATTCCCAAAATGAATTTTAGAATGGCTGGAAAAGTTTTAAAACAAAGTTTTTAGAGAAAGAAGAAAGGAAAGAAAGAGAGACATGCCAGAGTTGGCATGGCCAAGAGAAACCACATCTTTCCCTTTTTATAGTAGGCTTGATATACCTTCATAATGATTGATATGCTAAAGAAAGTGGAGCCCAGGTAACTGCCATTTTGGAGATCCACATCTCTTCCTTTCTGACAGGAAGAAAGGAGGGGAGGAATGGTCTTTTCCTGACCACATTGTCTTTTGCAGGAGACCTGCCTGATGTTTCCAATTCACAAGTTCATGAGCTAAAAGGTGGTTTTATTATCATTTCTATGGCTTTGGAGATTCTTAGTGATTATTGTGTTAAACCATGAATTGAAAGGTTGGCTGTCCTATTCTTACACCTGATGGGGTTTTCTTTTGATTTGCTGAGAGGGTGTGGTAGGCTGTTAGCTTGGCCTGCAGTAAAATGTAATTTTAAAAAAATGTCTGAACACTTTCCTAAAACTTTCCTAAAAGATAGGATATTTATCTATCTTTGTCTAACCTGTGCCAGCTACCCTGCCTCAAAGATGATAAAGAAAAAAATAGAGGAATTACCTAAAAAGTTGGGATAAGGAGAAAAATGTTACCTGTTTAACAATTCATGAAAAACAAATAAATGCGTTTGCTGTATTACTTACTATGCAGCATATTCCTCCTATTTTTAAACAACTTACTTTTAAAACTGTTATGTTGTTCTTATTATATCTTTAATGGGTTTCTGTCCAGTGTGGTTCAATTAGGAGACTGGCATTATTTTCCTTTCTTTAAAAAAATTTAATCGAGATAAATGTTTTCAGAACATAGATTACTTTTCTTAGGGACTTTATTTAAAAAATAGTCACTCTGTTTTGTTGCCAAGGACACTAAAAATTGCTGGTTGACTATTTAGTAATTTATTTTCTAATAAAAAGAGACAGTATAAAGATTTCTTGGAAAATGAATCAGTGTAAATAGAGATAGTGGTTTAAAATCATTCTTATTTAGAACTAATTAGAACATGATAGAGACCAAACAAGATTTCAGAGCAAAATGAATTGATATAAAATGTGTTAAAAAGATGTCATATTTTGCCTTTACATAATTGAATCTGCCATGGAAATCACCCATGCCAACCAAATCACAGAATATCAAACTTTGTAGAACTGAGTTATCCTGAGCTCTTACAGATGATATGGTGAGAGGACAATAATAAAGTATACCATAGACTCAGGTTAAGAGCATGCTATTGAGAGACCCAAGAAACCAAGAAACTTAAAAAGCCATACTTGCTGTAAAAGTAGTGTTTAGTTCACTATATTTTATATATCCCTACCTCATGTTTACTATATATTTTGTGTATTCCTACCGCATGTTCATTGTACTTTATGAATTCTTAGTACTTTAAATCCTACCTCAGACCCTGTGGAATTAGGCATATGTCGGTGCCGGGTAGTGACTGATTGTATAGTTATACAATGTCTTAAGTAGTGTTTGTATTTAGAACTCGTGGGTTAAGCATTGTTAGTCCCAATTGCCATGCTGACTTCTGCTTTTACAATGGGATGTAAATGTTAAAGCGATAAGCCCCTTTCAGACATTCCTTTGCTATTGCAGTAGACTCTGAGGCGCTAGCTGCTCTCTAAGTGGGCTCTATGTTGATTTAAATCTCCGGCTCCCATGCCAAAGTTAATTTACACGCAGTGGCTGTGTAAACCTGAGGGAGTCAAAAGACTTTTAGAAAAACCGCCTTGCTATAAGACGTTTGTGATATTTTATAAATTCCTAGAACTAGTGCTATATGAATTTCTACCCCACATTCACTGTATGTGTTTGCAGCATTCATATTTAAAACTTTGTTAAGTTTAGCTTTTGTTGTCCCATAATGACCATGTTATGTTATGTAAATGTTAAGCAAACAAGCCCTCCTAAGCATTCCTCAGTTTGGATCAGCAGACTTGGTGGCGCTAGTAACCTCCTGCCTGCTTGCTCAAGTAAATTTATACGCAGTGACTGTATGAACCTAACTTATCTGACATTCCACTCTGCCCATTAGTGGGTTTCTGTCAATCACGGGCAGTCAGGTTAAAGCCCACAGAAGGCACCTACCAATACCAAGTGTTCCCGTACCCATTAGGAGAAATTACCCAATCATGTAAAAATCAAGTTTAAAGCTCTTTCCCCTCCCTCTGTAATTGTGCATAAAAACTGCTTGCCATACTGGATCGGGGCTCTCGTCCCTGAAGACGCTGCCGGCTTCATACGTGAGCCCAGACTCGAGCCTAAATAAAGACCCTTGTGTGTTTGCATCGGAGCTGGCTCTTTGTGGTCTCTCTCTCGGATTTGAATTCTGGATTTAACAATGGTATACAGCAAAATGTCTCTCTTTTATTTTTTAAATTAATGTGCCTTTTTTTCATCAATTAATAGTCATGGTGCACTTTTTATTTATCTAAAGTTTAGAATTCAGACTATTATAAAGAATGACCAGTGGTTTTGATGTAATAAAAGATGATGTAGCTCCTGGGACTTAAAAGTAAAATTTTCTTGGGATGTAACTTAAGAAAACTATCTTTGGGGATGGTATTTATTTGGACTACAATTCAAGAGCTGTCATGTGTGCTGCAACACCAGTCTCTGACAGTTCAGACACCGAAATGATGAGGCAGACACAAAGGAAGGCAATGTGGGAAGGGAAGAGGATCCAAAGACATTGTTGTCTAAGTACAAAGAAGAAAACAACCTTCCGAACGAATCTTCCAACACAAATGGAATACATTTAGTCATATATTGTATTATTTTTCAATTACAAAAATAGGACATGATTCATATTTAAAAAAATAAAGAAACCTGTGAGGATGGTGTTTTGATATGTCAGCTTGGACAGACTACAGACCCAGCTATTCATCAAACACTGACTTAAGTGTTACTCCAGAGGTGTTTTGTAGCTGTGATTTGTGTCACAATCAGTACTTTAAGTAAGGAAGATTATTCTAGATAATATAAATATGTCTGATGCAACCTGTTGAAAGACCTTAAAAGGTACAACCGAGGCTTGTCTGAAAAAGAAGAAATTCTACCTGTGGACAGCAACTTCAACATGTTCCCAAAGATTTCCAATTGGCCCTTTTGACAGACTTTCCAACAAGTTTTGGACTTGTCTAGACAGCTCTGTCAATCATATGAGCCAATTCTTTACTGTAAATCTCTTATTATGCAACTCTCACTGTTTCTGCATCTTTGTAGGTGACTGATACAAATTTTGATGAAATTAAAAGAACTGTGGCAGAGAGAGGCTAAAAACAGTTAAAATTGTTCCTTTTAAAAAATCAACCTGCAAGCTCCAAACCTGCTAGACATAGGACATGAGAAAACCAAATAGCCACAAGTTGCTTTCCTGTAAGTGCAAGATAGTAATCAATTCATAACCTCACTCCTGCATCCTCTCTTTGTGAAGTTATCAGTTTACAACCCTTGTTTGTCATGTATATCCTGGAAACAATCTGTTCTTTGAAAATCTGGTTTTGCTAAATACAACTTTGCAGATTCCAAAGAAAAATATATAGCCATAAAACCCAGCTCCCTCCCTTACCTAAACTGGCATATAAAACCCCTCTCCTTTTTCTCTGGGTTGCTGAGCCTTGGAGCATTAGCCTGCTGAGTCGCACTAGTGTTAATAAAGCACTGCTTCCTAAGATAGTCTCGGTGTCATGGCCTCTCTGTTTTCCTGCAACATTTCTTGGTTTACTGACCAGGAAATGAAGAGTTCAGAGACGGTGTGTTCTACCTCTTTGTCACTGGGGTACAAACCCTGGGGAAACAGGAGAGGCAATCTCGCCTGGCATGCAGTGGACCTTTTTATCTGTAGGAGGAAGGCCCCTTCCAACGCACTGAGACTGAGATCTCGAGAGCACAACAGGGACCTAAAAGAGGCATGGGAATTGGTGTGAGGAACAACCACCAATGGAAAGGGTAACAACAAGGGCCTTTATGTAGACCTGCCAGTAGGTGGCAGAAGGGGAGCTTGATCACCTCCTGGAGTCTGCTAGTAGTCTCCAGTCTGACAGAAAGGACTGAAAGGCAGTGGAAGGAAACATTGTCTCGAGACGAACCCATTAACTCCTAGGATTAGGATGGAGGGTTGGCGAATGTGCTGTGTGAAAGCTGTGAATGAGATGGACAGCAGAAGGGTTCCATCCTGACCAAAGGGCCGAAGCAAGTGTTGAGTACCAAACTAAGCCATTGATGACCTCATACAGCTGAGGGCAGCCTCAAGCTGTCACAAGGTTGGTCCAGGTTTGGGGTTTATACCAACCTGCCAATTGCTAAGAGGTGTCTGAAATATCTCTGCAAGGAGTGTGGCTGGAGGAGGACAAAGCAGCTGTTTCCCATATCCCCGATCCCCTCATTTGTCTGTTAGGGGCAGGAAATGGATAGAAACCAAATTAAGAATACCCCCCTCTTGATTGTTTGCTTAAGAACTTTGACAAATGTTTTTGTGGAGATTGTTACAGTGTCAAACTGTCTTGGAGAAAGCTCCTACATTCTGTGAAATAGATTGGCCCTCTTTCAGGGTTGGATGGCTGACAGAGGGATCCTTAGGTAGAAAAACCATTAGGAGAGTATATAGGATTATAGTAGGAGAGCCATGTCCCCCAGACCAATTCCCTTACATCAACTGTAGATAGGATGTGGTCCTTGCATGGCCCTCTTGGCTAAAAACTTGCTGGAAAGATAATTGCAAAATTATGGTGCCCTCAAAACAACTCAGTCCAAATGCCCATCAGAGTCTGATGAGTTGGCTGACAAACTGGTGTTGGCTGATGAACCAGAAATCTCACCACCTTATTCTCCAGTATACCCACTATTGCCACCTGCCTCTATGGCACCAGTTACTGTTAGAGGCTCACATTGGAATGCACCCCTAAGCTTAGTACATATTTTAAACAATCAGAGGCCACACATGAACCACCTGTTCTGACACCCCACACCCCACCCAGAAAGAAGCTGCCAGAATGCATGTCTAATTCCACATCAGGGGAATGTCATGGAGCCTTCCAGGTGCCACTGAGGGAGACTAGGGGACCTATTTATTATGATCAAGAAGGCCAGATCCAAGGTGGGCAACCCACATTTGTGTACTAGCCTTTCACCACCACAGACCTCCTGAATTGGAAAAATCATATACCTTTCTTCATGGAAAAGCCTCAGGCTATGATTGACTTAATACAGTCCATTATCCAGACCCAGAGGCCAACCTGGGTGGACTGCCACCAACTCCTCCTGATACTATTCTACACTGAGGAGCATCAGAGAATTACACAGGGGTTATAAAATGGCTAGAGGAAAACACGCTGGCTGGAACCCTCAATGCCCAGGCATATGCTCAAAATCAGTTCCTAGAGCTGGCCCCCCGATGGGATCCCAACAGTAACCAGGAGTTGCAGATGCTTTAATAGTATCAGGAGGCCCTCCTAGGAGGTATGAGAGAAGGAGGGGAAAAAGCCACAAGTATGAGTAAGGTCTCTGAGGTGTTCCAGGGAGCTGACGGGAGCCCAAGCCAATTCTTTGGGAGACTCTGTGAAGCCTTTTGGTTATACACTCCCTTTGATCCAGAGGCAACCAAAAGTGCCACTAAAGCATTCATTAACTGAGATAAAGAGGCCCAATAAAAGGCAGACTGAAGACAGAAAAAGAAAATGGCCATGCTTGCTGCTGCCATTGTGGGGTACCAAATAACAGACCCACTGGGAGGAAACAGAGACAGAGGTTGGGGAAGAAGACAGCCTGGTCAACAGTTTCCCAGAGTGAGGCCTGGAAGGCCTCAGCCTGCCCAGGAACCCCAAAACCCCATGTATTAGCCTACACAAGGGACATCACAACCCTCTATGAAGTTAGGGAGAAACCAGTGTACCTATTGTTACCAAGAAGGCCACTGGAAGGGTGAATGCCCCCAATGAATAGCTGATGAGAAAGCCCAACAGAAAGGTGGCCCACAAGACTCCACTTATCAACAGGACTCACCAGCTCCTAATGGCTTTTGGGCCTGACCTCTTTGGAAGGACTGCAACAAGAATAGACCAGACTGGGCTCTCTACTATCTTTAGGTCCCAGGATCCTATGGTCAGCATGACAGTAGAGGACCAACGAATGAACATCATGGTTGACACATAAGCTGAATACTCTGTCGTCACCCAGCCTGTAGGTCCTTTCTCCGAAAAATAGGCTAAAGTTATGGGAGTCACTGGATGTTAAGCTAGACATCCCATTATGATACCACAATGCTGCACAGTTGGTGACCATAAGGTCATACAAGAGCTCCTGTATCTGCCAGATTGCCCTGTAGCCTTGATGGATGGGACCTCCTGGGAAAACTTCGAGCTCAGATAACCTCTGATTCTCCTGATCACGTAACTCTGAGATTAAGAGGCCCAGAGGCTAAAATTATGACCCTCACTGTCCCCCAGGAAGAGGAATGGTGGCTCTACAGCCTAATGGAAGCCTCACCAAAATCTCCAGAGTGGCCATTTAGAGTACCAGGAGTGTGGGCAGAAGACAATCCTCCAGAACTGGCAAAAAATATACCCCCCATGATCATGGAACTAAAACTGGGGGGCAGATTAGTCCATCAGAGGCAGTACTTCATCCCACACAAAGCACAAATAGGAATCCACAAGCACCTGAAGAGGCTCTTGCATTATGGAATCCTCCGGATATGTCAGTCTGCTTGCAACACACCTCTGTTGCCAGTACAGAAGCCAGGCACAGATAACTACTGGCCAGTTCAAGACTTGCGAGCCATAAACCAGGTAGTGGTCAATCTACACTCCATTGTCCCAAACCCATATATGCTGATGGGTCTCAACCCTGCTGAGGTTACTTTCTTCACCTCCTTGGACTTTAAGGATGCTGTCTTCTGCATCCACCTGCCCCTAAGAAGCCAACCAATCTTCACTTTTCAATGGGAGTACCCAACAAACGGACCAAGGGACAGTTAGCTTGAACTCAGCTACCCTAAGGATTCAAGAATTCTCCAATCATCTTTGGTAGGGCACTAGCCTCAGATTTAAAAGCCTTTCCAGCATACCAGTGTGACTAAACCTTGCTCCAGTATGTAGATGACTTACTGTTGGCAGCACCAACCTGGCAAACTGTATGCAAGGGACTCAACAACTGCTCACCCTCCTGTGGAAGAGAGGTTATAAGATCTCAAAGAAAAAAGCCTAAATATGTCACGAAAAAGTTAGGTATCTAGATTTTCATTTGTCCCAAGGCCAGCAATAACTGGGCCCTGAAAAAAAAACAAAAAAACAAAAAACCAGGTGGTGTGTTCAAGTCCAGTCCCAACTACCCAGCATCAAATCTGGGAGTTTCTAGGGGCTGCAGGGTTCTGTAGAATTTGGATACCTAACTTCTCCATCATGGCAAAACTCTTCTATGAAGCCATAAAAGGGGTGAACGAGAGCCTCTGCTATGGGAAAAGGCTCAACAACAGGCCTTTGAACAAAACAAACAGGTTTCTCACCTTTTGAAATCCTTTATGGGTGGTCTTCCCCTCTTATTAAGGGCACACAGGGAGACTTGGAGGAGTTAGGAGATCTTACTTTAAATTAACAAATGCAAACCTTAGGTTCAGCCTTAAATGCCAACCGTTATCAAGTCAGAGAATGGCTACCAATTAGTTTAACTATCAATGCCCATTCTTTTAAACCAGGTGATATGGTATGGGTAGAAGAATGGAATGTACATCCTCTAAAACCCTTCTGAAGGGGCCCATTTACTGTCCTTTGGTCTACCCCAACTGTAGTCAAAGTAGCCAAAATAGTTCCCTGGATCCATTACAGCCTCCCTCCTAGGACCGGGAGTGCACCACAAATCCATCGGCTCCCCTTAAGCTGACCCTCCAGATAGTCACCAAGGCTGATGGAAAACCTGAAATGGATTCTTCAAGCCCTGCTCTAGCCACTCTGGGACTGGCTAGTCTACACACTACTGAAGTTTGAGGGGCCATTGACCTTGCTTCAGCCACACACCAGATGCTGACTGATCTACACACAGCAGAAGCTTGAGGACTCAATGGAATCAACACCTAACTGATAAACCATTGTTTCAAAATTACATGCCTATTTGTTAGCCTTTGTATTTGCTAATTGCTATACTGTTTGTCATTTTTTTTTGCTATAGGTAGAGTCGATCCCTACAAATTGGACATGTTGGGGAAAGGTCTCTAGCATTTCTGTTCTTTCTTATAATAGGAAGCTTTTTTGTACTTTTGCCTAATTTGGGTGTCTATTGCTTCCCCCACATACCCAGAATGTAAATGTATAGAAACTATCTGGTCAGACATAAAAGTCTTCCATTGTTATTCATCCCAGCCAGAAATTTGTTATACTGACAATCATATCTGTACCCATAATGGGCAGCTGTACTTTACTGGATTATCAAAACAGAGCTATCAGTACACTAAAGCTGGTGTTAGAGCTTGTAGCACCCTCGGAAGCACAAACTGGGTTTATTGGGATTTTGCCCCTGCACCCGAAGCTGAGAAACTGCTTAAAGAAGTCTACAACTTATAACTCCCCTGGCTACCCAACAGCCAAAATTAACCCCTTCCCTCAACCATGAGAAGTAGACCAAAATCTGTTTATAAATTTGACTGAAAACATAGCCCAGACACTTGGTGTCACTAATTGTTGTGTATGCTGAGGAGCCCTAATGACTGAAGAATGGTCTTGAAAAGGAACTAGTCTTGGTGTATACCAGCTCCTTCAATGGAACAATTCTGTAACTGTTAGAACAGATAAACTACTCCCAAAATGGGTCCTCTCCTCAAAAATAATTGGATAAGACTGATTAAGCAGAGCAGGTTCTGCTTATACTCAATGGGTAGGAAAAACTCCTCGCAAAAGAATATTATACTGGAATTCAATCCACCGAACCTGGTGGCCAGCAAGGCCTGTTTGGTATTGGACACCTGACTGTGCAACTAAATCTTCTCAATGTACTATTGTCACCCAAATTATAAGTAACTATGGTACTATCCTCTGAATAAGCTAACCCATTTTAAGGTATCCCTGTTATAAGTCAAACCTGTTTTCTGTAAATCCAGACCTCTGAAAAGCCCCTAAAGGGTTGTTTTGGATATGTGGAAAGGTTGCATATACCCTACTCCCAGTGTTATGGAAAGGCACATGCACCATAGGAATAATCCAGCCAAGATTTTTCCTTCTGCTTAACTGGAAAGAAGATGACTTGGGCATCCTCCTTTATGAGAGCCTCAAAACAAGAGTTGCTCAATCTCTTGATCAGACTCTTAATATAGGAGGGACCCAGGTTTGGAAAGATGACAAATGGCCAACCCAGAGAATTATAAATACTTATGGCCCAGCCACATTGGCACAAGATGGAAGTTGGGGATACTGCATGCCTATACAGATACTAAATCGCATTATCAGGTTACAAGCTGTCTTCGAAATTATAACTAAGCAAACAGCCATGACTTTTGAGCTTGCTTTTCAACAACAAGCCCAAAAGTGCACCGCCATTTATCAGAACCACTTAGTTTTGGACTACCTGCTAGCAGAAGAAGGAAGAGTATGTGG
This sequence comes from Carlito syrichta, assembly GCF_000164805.1. Taxonomy (NCBI): domain Eukaryota; kingdom Metazoa; phylum Chordata; class Mammalia; order Primates; family Tarsiidae; genus Carlito; species Carlito syrichta. The sequence goes on along the minus strand of NW_007231707.1, from coordinate 55,284 downwards.
TAAATTTAATAGCTTTGATTTGTTTGCAAATAGATGATAATAGTAAAGCTATAACTGATATAGCCAACAGTATTAGAAAGCTTGCCCATGTCTCAGTACAAAAATGACACGGCATAAAAATTGGCAATTGGTTTGAAAACATGTTTTCAGGTCTGGGAGGATTTAAGTACATTATTGGATCTGTAATCCTGTTGTTGGGATGCCATCTTATCCTCCCTTGCATGGTCCCAATAATTATAAACTACATCTCTAAATTTGTGGAAACAGTTGTTGAACGAAAAACTGTGACCCACATAATGTTAATGCACTAAATTGAAGATGATGCTATTTAACCCATGAAGGGTTGAGCATCAAAGGGGGGAATGTGGCAGAGAGAGATAAAAACAGTTAAAATTATTCCTTTTTAAAAAATCAACTTGCAAGCTCCAAACCTGCTAGACATGGGATGTGAGAAAACCAAATAGCCACAAGTCACTTTCTGGTAAGTACAAGATAGCAATCAATTCACAACCTTACCCCTGCATCCTTTCTTTGTGAATTTATCAGTTTATAACCCTGCTTGTCATGTATGTCCTGGAAACAATTTTTTCTTTGAAAATTTGATTTTGCTAAATGCAGCTTTGCAAATTCCAAAGAAAAATGCATAGGCATACAACCCGACCCCCTCCCTTACTTAAACTGGCATATAAAACCCCTCTCCTCTTTCTCCAGGTTGCTCAACCTTGGAGCACTAGCCCGCTGAGTCACACTGGCACTAATAAAATGCTGCTTCCTAAGATAGCCTCAGTGTCACGGCCTCTCTGTTTTCCTGACACAGGGCAGAGACTGAAAGTGATTTTTATGAATTGACTCTGAGTTTTCTGAAATTAGATATACTAACTCTGGTTAGATTTAAAAGCATTTAAGACTATTTCCATGATAAAGAGAGAGCTGATACTCCATGCCATGGCATGGCAATAGAGGTATGCAAAGTATTGATTAATATCAAATACTTCTAATCAATTACCCACAGCATTTAAGTTTTCTGGTGCTACATTATAACATAGTAGTTGAATTAAATAACATAATAGAATTGGTTGGTTGACTCTGAGCTGAAAATGTAGAGAAATAAAAGGATGAGCTCTGGGCTACAAATTCCCACTCAAGCTTTGCATATACTACTGAAAAGTTTTATATCTTCCCTGAAAGAAAACCATTGTTTGCTGTAGTTGTAGGGCCAGAGTTCTGAAAACCACATCCAGAGTCTTATCCTTTGTGTGACTTAATTACAACACAAATTGAATCGACCTCTCAGAGTGTCTTCTATTAAAGCTGGAGCATTAATTGCGAAGAAACTGCATCCTAAAAATTAGAATAGTATATTTATGTAGCTCCTGATACAGCTAGAGATATTGAACTCCTAAATTCTACCAAGTCTTTGTTGCAAGAAAAAACAACTTATATCCTAGCCTGAGGAGATGAGTCCACCTTTGTCTAAGGAAATTTCAATGGCCTTTGATGAGGTAGCTGTCTCACATTACACAGCTGAATCTCCTTAGGACCTGTGTGAGATATTTCCAGAGAGCATACCTTATGATGGATCTTATGCCAACTCAAAAAAAGCTAATTGTGTAAAATAGAACTTTGTTTCCATTTTTGTTCTAGAACTCTACAAGGCTCTAAAGCTATGTTAGAATCAAAACTTCTTTAATGTAACCCCTTTAATTCTAAATTATCTTTAGTGAAGGACTGACACTTAACTAGTTAGACACAGAAAGTGAGGTTATAATATGAGAAAAGTGGAAAGTAGTAGTCTTTTCAGAAAGTGGGGAGGTAGTTGTGTGAATAAACAAATGCAGACAAGGGAAGAATAATGGAATCTGACAAATTTTGTGTTTAAAGTGAGCAGAGCTGGGCCATTTTCCTAGGTGCAGAGATTTCAGAATATAAAAGCCTGCAGTTTTACTAGCCTCCCTCTTTTTCAAGCCCTGAAATTTATTTATTTTTTCCTCTTTAGACATGCAAGTATTTCGAAAGCTCTGCCTGATCCCTAAACATCACAGAACACATACTTGTATGAAAAAAAGAGGCTGTTAGTGTGAAACTCAACTCTCTGGTTTCCTATATTCTCCCAGACTTTGCCTTTTGGATTCTTACATGACTTGGAGCAAACTTTGAAAAATAAAAATATCTTGTTTAGCTTTTCTTGTTGTTCTCAGTGGGAGGATTTGTCCCAATTACCTACTGAGTCATTAGCCAAAGTCAAACTCCCATTATATTTATTTTAAAGCATAATTTGTGAATTTGGAACATAATACTGAATTTTCTATTTATAGTAATGATACACAGTTTCCATTAAATAAATTTAGTGCATAAAACGAGAGGCAATTTAAATAAAAATATTAAGTAAATATTTTGTATACAAGTTAAGCAAACATGGCAAAGGCATTAAAGAATAGGCCAAGGACTGAAGTTTAACTAACAAAAAAAGGAATTAATCTATATTAAGTGAGTGGTTTAATGCCTTTCAAAGCTTTGATACTGGGGGGGGGTGCCTCCTCTTACAATAAGTCATTCTGATTGGTTCAGTCTCTGATCCCAGACTCAGTTTCAATATGAACCCAACCCCTGCTTTGTTTCTATGTCCAAAACCTTGTGTGACTCCCTAGTATTGCCCTTGCATTCTTTTAGTTAACATTTATTCCGCTGCATGGATGTTTATTAAATTTTGGTGATGTGGTACTTTATCTTAAGGTGTGCATAGCCTGTTTGATGAGACACAGAAATGTGCAAATTGCATTAATTACAAGTGCAACAATAGGACCATGGACACAAAACACAAATATCACAGTGTAGGTGTAATTAACTTTCTCCTGAGATCAGAAGTTATGAAATGTTCTTTGAAGAATTTAGGGGATAATCAATTAATAATAATCTGACAATTTTTGCTGAAAGAAGGTGGAGAGTGATGAGAAGATGGGAATTCTAAGGAGAGAAAATAGCTTGAGTAAATGTAAAGGAGTCATGAAGCATCACGGTTTGGTTGGGTAACTGGAAATAATCAATTGTAAATGAAATAGTCATTGAGAGAAAGGAGTAAAGGAATAATTTGGCTAGAGAGCAAAGCAGAAGGGAGATAATGAAGGTAAACAAAGAACTCTAACTATTCTCTGCATTTAACAGAAAAACCCCGGAGGTTTAAGCAGGGCAATGATGTCATCATATTTGTACTTATCAGAGGACATGCTAGGGAAACAAGAAAAAAATGATTCAGGCATCTGAGTGAGGATTAGAGCCTACAAAATGGAATCACTGTGCCATGAGGTACATAAAACTCATTTGTTACAGAAGTCACAACTTTGATCAGCATTGCAACAGCCAATAATTTTAAGACTTCAATAGTTCTTGTTTATACCAATATTTCAGGGGATACATTACAAGACAAGGAGTTGAACTTCTTTATTGATTGCTGCAATTAGTATTTTATAGGATGTGCATTTTAAACATATATATAATCTTTTGCTTATTTTTCCATAAGAAAACACACAACAATTGAATTCACTAGATGACAATTATTCTTTTTTTTTTTTTTTTTAAGTTGGATTCTCACTCCATCACCCAGGTTAGAGTGCAGTGGCATGCTTATCGCCGACCCTCTTTGATCTGCTGGAATCAGGCAATCGAACCTTCCACCTCAGAACTATAGGCACGTGCTACCATGCCTGGTTAATTTTTTAAAAAAAATTTATTGTAGAGATGAGGTCTCACCAGGTTGCCCAGGCTGTTTTCAAACCCATGGGCTCAGGTAATCCCCTCACCTCAGCCTCCCAAAGTGCTGGGATTACAGGTTTGAGTCACTGTGTCTGGCCAACAATTATTCTTATATTCAAAAAGAAGAAAACACACTTAGACTCAAGTTAATTTTTGGATTTCTACTGAAATGGGAAGAAAAAACACCTACCATCTAGCAACCAGAGAACAAAACACCTACCGGTTAGCATCTAGTGAAAAAACACCCACTACGGTAGGAGCTTGCATTTCTACTGTATAGGATGCATATCTGTAATCAGCATTGCATATGAGTATGAAAACTCTTACAACTCATTTTTGCTAAATATCATTAACAGCATAGACTATGTTTTAATTCTCTGGGTATCATTTTATTTTGACATTTGTACAAAAACTATAAACTGAAGCATAGAGAACAGAAGAGATAAGTAAAATCATAAAAATTTTAAAAAATTGCAATGAAAGAAATTCATTAGTTTTACTCAAATCTCATACTTACAATACATATTCAAAACTAATTAACAATCTTTTAAATTTATTTTTATTTATTTATTTTTGAGTTGGAGTCTCACTCTGTTGCCAGGCTGAGTGTGGAGGCACTGCTCATTGAACTGCTCACTGCTCACAGCCCACCTCTACTTGCTGGGCTCAGACGATCCTTATACCTCAGCCTTCCAAGTAGATGGAGCTACAGGCATGCACCACCACAACTGGTTGATTTTTCTTGATTTATTGTATCTATGAGGTCTCGCCAAGTTGCCCAGGCTGGTCTTGAACCTCTGGGTTTAGGCAATCCTCTCGCCTTTGCTTCCCAAATTGCTGGGATTACAGGTATGAGCCATCATAAATTGATTAAATATAAAAAGAATTATTAAATATAAAAAGAATCTCATAAGATAATGAGTTCAGAATTTTCAATGCTAAATACTTAGGCCTCCTCCTTTTCTTCATTAATAAAATCTAAATAAATTTAGTTCAGATAGGATTTTAGCTCAAAATTGTTTTTGCTTCTGTTTATTTTAATTACAATTAACCATGAAATGGTACATAAAAGAACCAACTTACTAAAAAGTTTAGCCGCAAGTTTCCAGGTATGTTTGTAGCAAATGAGTTGAAATTTAATTATTATAACTAATTTTAGATTTTAGTCTTTGTTAATGATTTTGACAAAGAATTTCATTAATTTTAACCACATTTTTGATGACCTGGGTCTTGAAGATTAAAAAACCCAAATATTTATATCTTTTAAAAAGGATCAAAGTATCTAATGAAAATATGAGCAAAGAAATAAAGCAAGCCTTTAAAAATTGTGACTAGAAACCTGAAATTTTAATTAAATCACGCATTATTTCTGCTCACCAAAATAAATACTTGGAACATTAAGCACTGAGAGCTACTGAAAATATATCACTTAAGCTCATTACCATTCATCAATTTCTAGAGCCCTGAAACGTCAGTTTGTAAACATTTTGCTCAGTTTTACAGCTGTCGTTTTGTGAAGAAAATGTGCCAACCTTCTCATTCCCACAAACTATAAGTCCCACCTCTCCACATTTTTTTTAAAAAGGCCAAACGGACAGTTAATTATTTTTTTCTTGTAGAATATCTCGGCTAGCAGCGTATGCTGGGTCAGATTGGACCATGTAGGAAACATTTACCAATAACCAGAGAAGAGATTTTTTTTTAGACATAAAATGGAATAGGTCTGGATTCGAGTGAAATTTAAGAAGTACAATCAATGGAACTTGGTTTCTAAGTGGTATGAAGAAGAAGAATAAATGTGCCTTAAGATTTCTAGCTTATGTGACTGCACAATCATAATTTTGTTAGTTTAGAAAAATATTTATCTTTTGTTTTGTGCCAGGAAGTATGGCAAGTACTAGGGATACAATAAGAAATAAAATGACGGCCGGCACGGGTGCCTCAAGCCTGTAATCCCAGCACTTGAGAAGGCCGAGGCGAGGGGATTGCCTGAGCCCACGGGTTCGAGAACAGCCCGGGCAACTTGGCGAGACCTCATCTCTACAATAAATCAAAAAATTAACTGGGTATGGTAGTGTGCGCCTGTAGTTCCGGCTATTTGGAAGGCTCAGGCGGAAGGATGACTGGAGCCCAGCAGGTCCACGCTGAAGTGGCCGTGAGCATGCCACTGCACTCCAGCCTGGCCCACAGAATGAGACTCCAACTCGAAAGAGAGAGAGAGAGAGAGAGAGAGAGAGAGAGAGAGAGAATGACGCTTGCATCCTTAGCTTGCATCTATCAGTGGTGTATTAAATAAAAAGTCAATGGCTTAAAAAAATCACAATTATTTTGTTGGCATGATTAATTGGGTAGTTTTTAATCAGAAATCTTCATACATGTCAAGGTTCCAGGTATCATAGTAGCCAATAGATTGAAGTTGTGAGGGAGAGTAACGATTGTTGACTTCCACACGGGGGCGCTCGAAAACTCAGAAACGCTCAGTTGTCTGCACTGACCCAAACTTCACGTTGTTGTTTGGGAACAGAATGATTGTGGATGTCTGCATTATTCCCGATATTTTTAAATGTTTTTTTTTCCAGAAAGACTCAAGACAAGCACTTTTTTCCCCCTCAAATTCGTTTGCAGAAACCTTACTGTTTGAAAATACGTAGTTTCTTCCTCCCCTGTTGTACAATGAAGAAATTTGACTTGTGTTCTTTTGTTTTGTTTTGTACTAAGTCAATTACTGAGAAATTTCAGATCAACTAAGATCTGGTATTTACATAAGAACCTGAATTTCCTTCATAACCTAAAATACGTTAGTTAGTAGATACCTCTTGAGGAAAGTATAAAGAGAAATTTGAGTGCTTTCCTGGCAAATACAAGAGATTCTCTAACCCTGAAATCCAACTTAGATAAAAGGAACATTGTTCTTAGACTGGCAACATTGTGGACTGTCTCTATAAAAAGAAACATGTCACTGAATAGTTGCTTTTATCAATTGTGTTTAAGTACTCATTTCTAGCCCTACTGTAGAGCAAAAATATTATTACACACCCTACTAATACAAAAATTTTCATCATCTCTTCAGTTCTAGAGGGAGACTGTTAATTATTATTTTGTCATCTCTGTGATTTGGTAAAGGACAGTGGCATTAAAATTTTTACTGGATAATTTATGTATAATTACTTGCAGAAGTATTTACTGTTATTTCTACAACTTAGTAAACTGTCCTGCCCTGAAACTTTTTTTAGTGAAAAATGTATATTTTATTTTTACTAAGATATAGTGTCACTCCATCCCTTCCTACTCTTGAATTTGAAGGTAGGAATACAGAAGAAATGAGGGAATTTTTGTCTTAATTGTGCCTCTAAAATATATCTTCTTCAGAATTTTGAGTGAATTACAGACGTTGTGGAAACTGGTTGTACCATGTTCACCTTCAATAAAATAAGGAAATCAATCTACTAAATATTGGCTCTAAAGTTCTGTGATTTCATTATTTTTATATTATTTCATATAAACTGCAAGACAATTTCTTAAACAAATATGCTTATTTTAACCAATTCGATGCTTTTTCCCTCATTTGAACAATCTTCTATATGTTATTCTAACAGTGCTAATACTACCCAAAACATGCATGACACTCTTTTGAAATTTACTAATAACTAGGCCATGTTTTTGTTAAGCTCTGGCTGTGCCATGCTTCATTGAGCTATGTCTGGGCATGCTTTTCTCTAAGCTCTGGCCCCTTTCCCAATCTGGGGAGGTGAATCTCCTCTCTATCTCTCTCATCTACTTTCTAAATAAACTATATTTTCCAATCTAAAAAATAAAAATAAAATTACTGGAATTTGACTAGAGCAAATTCTTTTGGAAATCTTGACAGAGAAGATCTTTGAGAATGAATTTACTTTTTAAGAAGCATCATATTATTTCTGAGTCAAATATGGAAATAAAGTTTGTGAATTCTTCCATCTCATTCATTATATTTTTTCCTCCTCACACGATTTTTTATCTTATTTGTTTTCATTATTTTAAGCCATGTTTCCATAAGATTCTATATATTAAAATCACTTTTAATTTTTAATTTAACTTCTCTACTTCCCTACTAGATAGCAAACACTCTGAAGTCAAAAACCATTATTCTCAGTCATTAGCAATTCCCTATAATTCATGAAAACATTTTTAATACATTCAGAGGCATCAGCTATTCTTTAGATTTTGTGCAATTTAGAACTTACTCCTGGAGACTATTTATTGTATTAATCTGGACCAGTAGCCTCCATGCTGAAGGATAATTGCCAACAAGAAATATCACATTTATCACCATCTTAAAATTTTATTTGCTTTTCTAATGTATTTTCCCTTTTCAATATCTCATGTCTTCCACTTACTTGATAGGGCTTTCTCAAGGAGCTTCCCAAGGAAGGATACACAAAGGTAAGTTCTTCTAGACTTGCATTACTGAAAAATGTATTTTGTTCTCACCATATTTGAAGTATCTCTGTAGGTTCTGTTTGTTTTCCTGCATCTAACCCTTTTCTTTTCATTCTCCATCAAAGCTTAGAGAATCTTCTCTTGACATTCAGTTTTCTTACATTTTCATGAGTTCCTTAAGTTAGGTCTATTGTTCTTCAATTTTTATGGACATTTTATGAGCTCTTTAAAACTGAAAATATATATTCTTCATTGGAAGAATAATCCTTGGAAAAAGCTTAAATTTTGTTTCATACTCTCTGTATTTTCCATTTTAAGTTCTGATATACCTAGAAGAGATTTTTTTTGGATTTGTTGTCTAATTATCTTCCTGTCTATCTTGAATTATCTAATTATTTTCTCTTTAGTTCTATTTTCTAGCAGTTTTTCCCAACTTTATCCTTTTCTTCTTGAATTTTTCTTTTCAACTATTATATTTTTAATATTCAAAGTCTCTTTTATCCTTTGAATCTACGCTTTTTATTTTAGTCTGTTCTTGTTCATGGGTACATCTTTTATTCCTTTCCAAATATTAATGGTAACTTCTTTTTTATTTATTTTCTGTTATTTTCTTCTCCCAGATAATTATTCTCTTGTTTGTTTCCTTTCAATTGCTTTTTCTGTTTGTTCTGCTCTTATATTTCATGTTAAAGCTTTTCCTTGCATATTTAATAGAAATATTATACTACAGCAATTTTGTGCCAGTATTCACATATTACTTGAAAATATGATATTTAATGTCTTTGTAGTATTTCATTGTATGAACTAGATACATGTGCTTGTAAAGATGAATCAGGTAAAGAGGGAGTCAAGCTACCTGTAGCATTCTTCAGAGCTCTCACTTCTCTGCATAGACTCACACGCTTTTATACATTTCTCCAGGCATCACCTGGACAGTGTTACCAGCATCTCACAGCAATGCTGCCCATTTATATCGATCAAAGCAGAGTCAAGCATCAACATTCATGAGGGTAAAGTACAAGAATAAAGAGAACAAACAATGTGAGGAGTCTAGAAACCCTTCCTTTTTAAAAATAAGTTTTAAAATTATATGAGCCATTTTAGGGTACTCAATGAGACTTGAAACCAGATGTAATGAGTTCAAGTCCAATTCTGCCACTTATTAGTTATCTGATTTAGAACAATTTTCTTAATATTTAACTCCCTGTCTCCTCAATTTTTAAAATCAAATAATATCTAATTTATAAAATTTCAGTGAGAATTAAATGAGTTCATTTTGAATTGCTTAGTATAGTGTTCAGTACAAATATATTTACTCAATGAATGTTAATTTTTATGATTACAGACGAATACATACTTATTATATAAAATTGGATGCATACAAAAAAGTATAGAAGAATGAAGCATTGCATGATGCAAAGATAACCATGCTTCCTTAATCTACACACATGCATAACAAGCATTTTCCCTTCAGTTGGTCAGAGTCTTTAGAAGAGGAACATCAACATCAGAGGAGAGATGAGCTAACAGAGTCCTGGAACTTAGTTGGTTAAGACAATTGAGAGTGTCATTGTTGAGTGTGTGTTATCTCCACCTCTTTCCATCCAGTACCAGAGTCCTGTTTGAACCTATAACCAGGTCCCTCAGTTCAGAGTATCATTAATATCACCTTTGTGGAATAACATTTCAATTGTCTAGAAGTGGATCGATCAGCAGTCACCCAGATGCAAATAGTGAAAGATTTCTTACTGGAATACAATGGATTTTTAAACTGTTTTATTCAGAGCGTTGAGCAGAGTAATAGGAAACACTGGGGAAGAATTCAAGGATAGGTACCCCATATTGTCCATTGTATTAGGGTTTTTCCCCCCATCCATTTGTATCTGTTCATTTACACACCCTGGCTTCACACCACAACCAGTTTGCCCAAGCACTCAATCTTTCTGTCATTCATATTTTCTCATTCTGAGAAGAATCCCATGAAACTCTTCCTTATCATATTAAAAACAAAACAACAATAATATAACAAAACAAGCAGACAAACAAAATTTATTTCAGGGTCCTATTTTCAGCTTGATAGTTCATAGAATTAATTAGTTCCTTTTTTTCATGATATATATTACTGCTTAGATATTGTTGACAACAATAGGGAATTCAGGTACAGGGCTGCGGAACTTTGGTAACATTTGCCAATAAAGACTCAGTAGAAGCAAAGGTGGTAGAAAGGACAGTTGGAAGCCTCACCTACGCTGAATGTACAGTCCAGTAACAGGCAAGGGATGAGGCAAACTCAAGCAGAGTTTAGGTGAACATTGGATGTGGTGAGATTAGTGAGCGTAGCAGAGTGTGGGCATTCACACCATCCATATGGCATGGCCAGAGGGAAATCACAGATGGCAGGTAGGGATACACAGGGTGAGGCAGATGTCATCACTGTGGATCCAGATGCTCTATCCATCTTATAGCCAGAGAATGGAAGGCAGCAGCAGCGAAATTCAAAGAATTTGAATGAACTATTGGGCTGTATGTCAGGGCCGTACCCACAGAAACACAGGGCAGAGCAAGGCTCCAATTTTATCTGGCATGGCTTAGAAGGCACGAGGAGAAATGTGGCAATTTAGAGACTAGGATATCCAGAGAGTAACCTGGCACTTAGGAGAATTAACTACAAGACTATTTATAAATACCACAGAATATATCCTGCAGTCCATAGACATTCTAAGTTAGAAACAAGGTGAATGTGCTATGAAGACAGATTCTTCGTTCTTTCTGTTTTAGTTCTGTAGACAGAGAGCTCACAAGTTGTATTCCTCATTGAAGATAACACGGATTTGCCAATCAGTAGAGAGGATCTGGGTTTGTATATTATATAGGGAGTGCAGTGTCATTCATACAGTCTTCCACTTGAAATGAATAAATTGGCTAAAACAACAAGTGGTTATTAGCTCATGCTAATAAGCCAATTTCTTTTCAGTAAAGTTACCGCTTTTATAATGAAGAAAAAATGGGTTGTATGAAAAAAATAAAAGAGTCAAAAGTAACTTATAATTCAACGGAGCTGCTGCAGTTTGCTGATTTCTGCTGAATCCAAACATGTTCTTGCTTCTTTTCCTCCTAAGAAGTGATTTAGATAATGAGTTACTGTTTTGTCTCTAAGCTAATGATGGAGCAATGGCTGCTAGTGCTTTCATGAGAACTTGTTTTCTTTTTCATTATGAACATAAAGTACCAATGTCGGTGCAACAGAACATAACACAATTTGTTTCTGTTTATATTGTTTCTTTATTTTAGCACTTAAAATGATGAGTTAGCAAGAATTACTTCAGCCAAAGATTTATGCCTTGAAGTAAGTTTGGTACTAAAAAAAAAAAACAAAAAACTTAACATTTCAAGTCAGTACAGTAATTCTAAAAATGAATATAGAACTACCAGCCTATAAATAAAAATGGACTTCTGAGTTCGTATATTGAGATATGGATAAGTAATAAAATAATGTTAACAAATATTTCATTTCTTATCAATTAAGACACTTTGAAAAACCAAATCTTTCAGTTAGTTGAAATAGGTAAAAATACATCATGGGATCAGAAAAATATATCATGGGATCATTAAAAGCAATGTCTACAGTACATAATGGAATATGATGTGACAATTAAAAAAGAATAATGTATGTTTATGTGTGACTATATGAAAAGGTGTCTAACATTTTTGAGTAATAAAATGTTGTAAAAACACATAGTTCAATCTTAGTTTTAGAAAATTATGTGTTCCTATATTTCTACATGTGCATGTTTGTCTACAGGAGCAGTCACTAAAATTTTAATCCTTTTCTGTACTGTGTTTGGTTAATGTAGTGTTTTTAAATGTCCTAAAAATGCAGGTCTATCCCTAAAATAGAGCATTAAAAAATAAAAAAGAGATCACTACTCTTTAGGACAAATTCCCCCCAACAAGAGAGTCATCATCTTCTCAATGTAAAATCTTGGTTCTGATGGGGAAATATATTCTTGCTGTTTCTACCATTCTTGCTTCAGCATAAGTGTAATCCTGGCATTATTAAACTAAGAACAAGTTTTTGGAGGAACTTCTGTAATTATCTAGGATGGACCTAGAAAAGTATACAAGTAGGATTATTTTAACTCTCCAATCTGCCAGACAGTAAGGCTCATAATGTAAATTAAATCAGCATGATTAATATTTAGATGGCAAACATTTCTTTGGTTTAAATTGGAAAGCAAGAGCCGGAGTCTACACTGGTTCCACTTAGTAGATTACTACTTCAGAGTAGGTAATCCATTATGGTAGTGCCTTACCTTTCTGAACAGTAGTAAGTTAAAGCATGCAAATGAAAGAAACAATTTCACATTTTAAATTTTCCTGTTATCCTAGGAAACGCTTTTGTACAGACCCAAGAATATTTTCAGGGCCTGGGGCAGAAGTACAAATTGGGAGCTATAAACCATATATCTAAATAATGAAACATTATACATCAAGTTAGTAAACGGTTCAAAATATGTCCTGGCATCCTTCTTTGACATATGATTCTACATGACAACCTGGAAGTCCATGTTAAATTGAGAAGTTTTGGACTCCTCGGCTGGCAGCCGACCCCATGTTCTTCCCACCCCAGTTCAGCTCAGCGAGTGGCCTGGACACAAGCATGAAGTGATGATGGGCTGCACTTGTGAGTTCTGTTCTTATCTGTGACCAGTCACTTTGATCACTGTTTCTTCAGATTTGGGATGCACCCACAGGTGATGCAGTCAGCCCTGGGGAAGAGGCCAGCACAGGTCCCGTAGGTGGGTTTGAGAGTTGCTTGAGCAAGGAATTTCAGGGTCCTGGGTATCTGAAGTGTGGTCTAGAGCACTTTCAGGAATTGCCTCAGCTACAGAGAGCCACCTACCCCAGTTTCATCCTTCCTTGGCAGCCCATATCCAATGACTGATTAAAGTGGGTATATACAGTCCTGGCCATTTTGTTACCATGGGGGACAAAACTGATTTAAGCTCCAGAGCTCCCTTTGTGGTGGGCCAAGGATGTCATGGAACCTGACTTCTTTCTATCTAATCTTGCTTTCCTTCCCTCCCTTACACAGGTGTTGATACAATGGGTCTTCCTGATAAACACCTGTTTCAGCGAGGGTTTCCCAGAGAGCTCAGCAGCCTTACTCAGCAGGGCAATGGTCTTAAAGTGTGGGGCCAGGGCAGGGTCCCTCTTGCTTGGGTTTAGGATCCTATCTAAGCCAATTATCTCAACTTTAGTAGCATGCCTAAGAATCACCTGGTGAAGCACCTCACCAGGGCTCATGAGCTCACTTCTCATGATTCTGATGTATAGATTTGGTATACATATATATGCATCTGAACAAATTTCCCAGATGATTTTGATGCAAGTAGTTATCAGATTCCACTGGAGTGACTTTTCATTGTCGAAACATACTCTGAATATAAGAATATCCTAGGAAGTAAAAGGAGCCAGGGGCCACTTTTTCTTGTTTTCCTTCCTTCAAGTCAGAGAGGAAATACTACTTATTGCTTAATACATTATAGCAGACAAAGTGGAACACAGGGAGAAAACATCCAGTAAAGTAATTAGCAGTAAAGACAAACAAACAAACAAACAAACAAACAGCCTTATCTGTTTACACAGAATTGGGGCATTTCCCTGACTACCCTGTCAGCATTTGTAAAACTTTCCACTTGGCACTACTCATCAACCATCTCCACCTTTTTCTATAGCACTGATTGTTCCCTGCTAGCCTATATATTTTACTTATTTATTATTAATGTCTATCTTCACCTCTAGAAGTTAACCTTCATGAAGACAAGGATTTCTGTTTGATTTATTGGTGTATTTTAGTACCTGATGCAGTGTCTAACATACAGCACTGCTTAGTAAGCACTTGGTAAAAGAATGAATGAGTTTAGTTTAACTTTATTGTAGATGACAGAAAAGAAGCAGCAGGAATACACTCAACAATCTCCTTTCCCCTCTGAAACACAAGAATTTTTAACAACTCCTGTCCTGCAGTAAAGAAGGCATTTCAGAGCCAGGTATTCCAAGGATTTCTAAGAAATTGGAGGAGAGCCACACTTCCAGCACATACACAGATTGTGCAAGCAGAAAATAGGAGTAGAAATACCTAAAGGTTAAAAAAAAGTTTTGATAAAAATATGCACTCTGTTGACTGAGCTTCACCAGCAGAGGAAATTACAAGTGCCCAAGCTATACTAGCCTGACACAGGGACCATTATCATAACTGAAGAAGAGCAGAGAATAAACATGTAGAGAGAAAGATGTTAAAGGAAAGTGCATAGACCCATAACAGAAACAATTGTTTAACCCCTCAGGGCTGTGGGTTTTATCAACACCTTAGCAGAGAAAGGAGTGTTTTCTAATTAAAGTAGCATGTTGTCTTGAAGTCTGTTTCAAATATATTTATATTAAAGCTAATTATTTCCTAAGTTGGATGTAGTTTATTATCTAGTGTGATTTCAATAGTCATCAGTTAATCATTTTACTGTTAAAAATAATATCTATTTCAGGCAGTTTACTTATGTCCCAAGTGGGCAAAATGACAAGTGGAACTTGTTCTAGAATGAATGCCTGAATATGACCTCCGACTGCTTTAGATGAAGTTCCCATGAAGAAAAATAAAAATAAAAAATAAGAAAGATAGTGGTAACATTGTTAAATGGTACTATTACTATTAATATTTTTGGTCGGGCATGGTGGCTCATGCCTATAATCCCAGCACTTTGAGAGGCAGAGGCAAGAGGATTGCTCAAGGGTTCAAGGCCAGCCTGGGCAACTTGGCGAGACCTCATCTCTACAATTAAAAAAAAAAAAAACTGGGCATGGTGGCACACGCCTGCAGTTCCAGCTACTTGGAAAGCTGAGGTGGAAGGATGATCTGAACCCAGCAAGTCAAGGCTACAGTGGCTGTGAGCGTGCCAAAGCACTCCAGCCTGTGTGACAGGATGAGACTTTGACTTAAAAAAATTTTTTTTGGTATGTAATGCTTTAAAAAAAAATACTAAGTAATGAATAATTTGACAGTCTGCCAATAGAATGAAGAAAAATACTGGTTGACAAAATTATCAGTGAAAAATGTTATCAGCTTTCACAAACTACCAATAGTAGGCTCATGCATTCTATATCAGAATAAGAAGTATGTGTTACATATATAACATCCATACACTTTAGTTCATAGCTAAATATTAATTTATAATATATATTTTCTAAGTGGCATGTAATCTTAATACTTTCTTTTTTTTAAATCACTTTTTCCCTTACTTTCTTTTAGAATTATGCCATTTGATTTTGGAAAGAATTGAATTCTTATACCTTGTTTGATGTTTACTATTTTCTTTCCTAAATAAACAGTAGTCATTATATATACAAAAAGACAGTAATCTTGCCAAAATCTTAATATATTGCTGATTTTTGACATTGAGTTGTAGAAATCCAATTCTCAAATGACATTGAAATTGAAATAAGTAAAAAGAGAATTTTGTAGGAAATGAATTATTTTAAAAAAACATGAATAGTACTTTGTGTGAGTAATTTTCAGAAAGATAAAAAACTCACATATCACTTTATTGAATTTTCTCCAAGTCAGAGAAAGAATACTCTTTTGATATTATTTATTTGAAGATATCTGAAATTCAAAATTGTAGTTTCTTTCAGGGAGACTTTCCATTTGAAAATAATTTAACATTTGTTTCCTAGGTGACAATTCTTCAACAAGGAGTTCATGTTGAAACCTTATTATAGAAACCATGGCAGAGACACAGATTTATTACTGTAGGAGAAAAATAGGTTACCTAATTTACAAACAGGCTGTAGTTTTCTCGTGAGATTTAGAGATACATTGGCCTTTAATATGTTATTGCTATTGGAATTTCTCCCCTATTTGAAACATATAGGTAGATGACTTTGACAAACAGGCATACCTTGGAGAACCGCAGGCTTGGTTTCAGACCACTGCAATAAAGTGAATAGTAATAAAGCAAGTCATACTTTTTTTTTTTTGGTTTTCCAGTGCATATAAAAGTAACGTTTACACTATACTATAGTCTTATTAAGTGGGCAATAGCATTATATCTGGGGGGACAAAACAATGTACATACCTTAATTTAAAGTGCTTCACTGCTAAAAATT
The DNA here is from genome assembly GCF_000164805.1 of Carlito syrichta. Classification (NCBI taxonomy): domain Eukaryota; kingdom Metazoa; phylum Chordata; class Mammalia; order Primates; family Tarsiidae; genus Carlito; species Carlito syrichta. Next base: position 38,952 of record NW_007231707.1, on the reverse strand, counting down.
GAAATGATCATCTAAGCCTTCAGCAAGTTGTAATCTTTTTGCTGGTGGAGAATTTTCTCAGTGTTGGTGACTGCTGACTGATTATGGTGGTGTTTGTTGAAGGTTTGGGTACTTGAGGCAATTTCTTGAAATAAGACAATAATGAAGTTTGCTGCATCAATGGACTCTTCCTTTTACAAAAGATTTCTCTGTAGCATGTGATACTGTTTGGCAACATTTGACCCACATTAAAACTTCTTTCCAAATTGGAGTCAATTTTCTCAAGCTCTGTCACTCCTTTATCAATTAAGTTTATGTAATATTATAGGTCCTTTGTAATATTTTGGCTCACATGATTTCAACAATGTTCATAGCATCTCCACTCAAAGGAGATTTCATCTATAGAAACCACTTTCTATGCTCATCCATAAGAAGCAGCTCCTCAGTCATTAAATTTTATCCTGAGATGCTAGCAATTCAGTCTCATCTTTGGGTTGTACTTTTAATTCGACCTCTTTTGCTATTTCTATCACATCTTTAATTATTTCCTCGCTGAAGTCTTGAAACTCTCAAAGTCATCTGTAAGGGTTGCAACATCCTGTTGATGTTGACATTTTCACCTCCTATGAATCAAAAAATGTTTTTAATGGCATCTAGAATGATAAATAGTTTTCAGGTGAATTTCAGCTTACTTTGCCTTGATTCATCAGAGGAATAACATCTATGGCAGCGTTAGCCTTAGCTGCTTTGTCCAGATCAGCACTAAGGTTGTTTCAGTTTCTTATTATTTGTGTGTTCACCGGAGCAGCACGATTAATTTTCTTCAAAAACATTGTGACATAATAAGGATACCAAGAGGATGAAAAATAATTACTATAAGGAGCATATACTCTAAGAAAAAAGGACACCTATTTAAAAAGGCTGTACACAATCCAACATGGGCTACATGCCTATTATGATGTATAAGGAAGATGGTGAATAAGTTTTGCAAGGGAGAGATCACTGTGAAATTGTTATGTCAAAAAGGCTATAGGAAAATTTCTCTTTATCTGAATTCGAGTGTAAGAGTCAATTCCATTCAGCAGACATTCCTGAGAAATATTTGGGAATTAAAATTGGAAATGAAACTAAAACTCCTGGATTTCTTCTGATAAGTGTAGCACTGTTCTTTGTTCTTAAAATAAGCAATTTTAGTTAAAACAAATAAGTAATCATTATCTATGATTTTACAAGTGAATAAATTTAAGGATCAGAAAAGTTTAAGAAAGATGTCCAAGAGCAAGTGGCAAGAAAAGAATTACAGATGGGAGCCAGGTCCAGTTTTGTCTTTCTCAAAGCCTGGTTCTTTAGATACACTGTAACCTCTGTTCTTGAAGATGCAGACAGAATGGTCTGAGCAATTAAAAAGGAATGTGATCTATGCATCATTCAGCTGATGCTGAATTTTAGCTAAAGCAGCATTTTGTAATGAAGAGGACTAAGAGGTAAAGAAAGAAATATTGGAGAAAACTTTGAGAAGTTTGAATATTTTTTACTTTCAGGCAACTAGTTAGAAATCAATTATTATCCAGATATTTGACTGAATTTAGTCATTCTTCTATTAAGTGCTTCTTTGAATAATAAGATTCATATTTTTAAAAAATCACATAACATGAGATTCATATTTTTAAAAAATCATATACATGAGATCTACCTTTTAACAAAATTTTAAGTAATTAAGGAGAGCATTGTTAACTAAGCGCAATGTTGTACAGCATATCTCTTTTCTTCATTTTTGTCTATGCTTTGAAAATTCATCTAAATGTTCAAAATTTTTTATGAAATGATGTTTTAAATATTAATTTAATTTACCTCTTTCATGGGATGTGTTTGCATGAGACACTTCAATTTTATCAAAGCAGATGCTTTTTTGGAACATTTTCTGTTTTTGAAACATTTACATAATTTCTTTTACATAGTGTTGCATCACTTGAGCATTCTGACAGTGAATTTGATTCTGTTAAGCATATGTTTGGCTACAAGAAAGAATGTACATAAGAGTTGCTTAAGAAGTTTGAAAATTTTGTGTGGCGAACTATGTGGCTCCATTAGGCCAGTGACAACTGGAAAAATTATATTGAGAAAAGGGACTGCAAGATAAAATTTTACAAAGAAACTTTACTGACCTCAGCAAAAATTGTTAAAACCCACTAGCCAACTGTAAATCACTGTGGTAAACTAACCTTTAGGCAGCAGTAAATGAAAAAGCAGTTAACTATTGCTGTTAATTAGGTCTATCTGAAAAAACAAAAACAAAAACAAACAACCCCTTCCCCCCCAAAACACTGCAACCAATTGGTCATCTTGTAGAACTCATCATACAATTAACCTCCCTTTGCAAACTTCTCTATGTCACTTGGGCCTCAGTGGCACATACTGAACCCCCAGTGTAGCCTGGCACAGCAATAAACCCTTAGCAGAGCCTTATAAAAATTTCCTTTAACCTATGTCTGCAGACAGCAAACAGCTTCCCTATGCTGCTCTGCTTGCTGTACTCTTCACCATGTATCTTTTCTTTAACAAATCTACCTTTCTTAACTTATAACTCTCCTACTGAATACTTTTACCACCCATGACTCTGACCACATCTACTTGTATGCATGACATTCAGTCTAAAATTTTTGTGACATATTAAAAATATCAGGGCTGATGCTCAGTGGTTTTCAAGCTATGGTGAAATTACCATCCTCCATTTCAAGTGATCTTATCTCTTTTCTGAATGGTTGATGTCTATGTGGTATTTATTGGTAAACATCTAGAATATTATTCTTCGATATCAGTAAGGACCAAATCCTTTCTGTACCCTATACTGTCTATTTCATTTTGGCTTAAGATGGTTAAGGAAACTCCAGACATTAAAATTCTGTTCAAGGCAAGAAAATGGGAAAAGATGACCCATTTTCAATAGAACAACAAAATTATTCTCAGAATTATCTCAGCAGATTTCCTTTCATATCTTACTGAACAGGTCTATGTCCCATGGCATCCCCTAATGGCAAGGAAAACTGAGAAATGCTTATGAAATTTTTCTTTCCTTTAGCATAGAGAAAGTCATAGAATAGGAGGTTGAGTACAGATACTGAGTTAGTATTCAAATAGATTGTTAAAGTGATGAACTTCTGTTCACTCACAAGTTATTAGGGTTGGAGGACAGGAAGAAAGCAAGAGCAGAGATGCCCAATGAGCAACCTTGAAATCTAAATGCAGATAACTGTTTTTATAGTTTAATTGGGCTACTTCTGATCCTATCACACAATTCAATTTTGATGAAATTATTTTTATTTACTTGAGATTTAAATTCCATAATTACAATGGAGAGTACTTAAGTAATTCTCTCAAATCATATTTTTAATTAATTATCTTCTCTTGTGAGGAAATTTAATTTTACTTAGTCTTCATGAGGTACTAAAGAGCTGTGGGAGTAATCTCATAAGAAAAAGAAAGATAAGAGAAAACAGTACTTTCTGTCTAACACACTTCAGCCTATGTTAGTATAAGTTATTTCATTAAATCCTCATAAAAATCTCTTAGGGAAAAATAATAGTCCCAAATTTGCAGACAAGGAAACTCGGCCTAAAACATTAAGCCAATTACCCAAGATCACAATAATAGCTGGCAGTAGAGAGAGGGCTGTATCTCCTTTCTCTGCTTCATCTTCATGTTCCTCATGCCCAGCAGTGACTACCTACCAGGGGTCACTTAAATGTTTGTTCAGTGAATGAGTTTAAGTTTTGTCTGACTCAAAAACCCATGTTGTTTATATTATGACCTGTCCCATTTCCCGAGAATAGTTTCCACTAGTGATGATTTCTAATTTAAATGCTGAAATGTCAATGTTTTAGATATATAAGGAAGTCTAGTAAAATCAGAACCAGATTTCAATCATTGACCACTGTTTATGGCTAATTAGACTTGAGCAAGTTACAACTCTCTTTGCTGCATACTCTTTTCAGTGATTTCAGGATGCCAAGTATTCTTCTAAGCCTTTATATAAATTAATTCATTAATCTTCACAACATCACTGTGAGGTATGTGTGGTATTATCCTTGTCTCACAAATGTGGATACTACTATTGTCACAAAAGTGTTTTGTAAAAGTCACCCCAAAATTTAGTGGCTTAAATCAGCAATCCGATAGTTTCTTGAATATGTAGGTAAGCTGAGTTTCAGTTCATCTTGACTGGGTTGGCTTGGAAGGCTTAGATGTTGGTTGCCAGGAGGTCAACTGAGATGGGCTTGGGTAGGACAACTGGGCTCTATTCCATGAATTTCTTTCCTCTTTCAGCAACCAAGGACTAACCTGGGAATATTTTCGCATGACAATGGCAGAGTTGGAAAATAAGACAAATTTTCTGCTTGTGCTACCTCTGCTACCATCTCACTGGCCAAAGCAAGGTACATGGTCAGGCTCAACCACATTTAAGTGGTGATGAAATATATTTCACTCTTTTAAGCAGGAAGTAGAGTGAAGTTTGTATTTCTGAACAATAATCTATTATACTGAAAAGCTGAACCATGCTTAAACAGTAAGACTGAAGCTGAGAAATAAACTCAGGACTTTTGCGTCTTAACCTGTTCTTAAAACCATGCTATGTTTTACTGCAATGGGAGATTTACAAAATCTCCTCCACAGGATGTTATCAACATCAAGTGATATAAAGTATCAACATCAAGTGACATAAAGTATCAGCATCAAGTGATAAAATGTGTCAACATTAAATAATAAAATGCATGTAGAACACTTAGCACAATGCCTGGCCCCTGATACATGAGAAAGAAAATTTTCTGAGATTTAATTATTTCTCAGCTAGATATAAATATTTTAAAATACTCCCATAAATACAAATTAACTTGACAGAAATTGGCAAAGTATGCCCACATTATGTTACATACATTTTAAGTCACTCATGAATTTCAGAAAGATAGATATTTGTGGTCTTCAATTTGTTCATCATTGAGGAGACAATAAAATTTCCCAGTAGAAAAAATTTGATGTTCTGGAAGCTTCAGAAACACCAGGTGAGAGGGCAAGCTATTTAAATTGTGATCCTTTCTTCTCTTCTTCATTCCATCAATATTTATTGTATTACTCTATTATAGTCACTGCGCTTACTTCGGTTCATATAACAATGAACAAGACACAATTTTTGACCCAAAGAGGTTTATGATTTATGGTCTCACTCTCACCAGATCCTTGGATTCTTGAAGACAAAACTCTGTCATGTTCATGAACATATGGACAACAGAAATGAACACAGAATTAAAGGGAGCTATACAACTTGAGCTATGCTTGTGGAAGACTTTTTGAAAGTGTTAATGTCACAGGTAATCCTTGTGAAAAACATACATTCACCAAGAACAATAAGATTGAGTTTGGGAACAGGGAGAACGAAAGAAGGAATTTCTAAACCTGAAAAAAAATGAGATAAGAAGTGAAGTTAGAGAAACCTGAAAACATCAGAGAAGAGGAAGTAGTTTAGTATGACTAGAGATGGAGCTGCAGAATCCCATATGGTTGCTCTGGCCATAGGTGGATACTAACTTTATTTCAGGAAATTCACTCTTTTCTCATTCTCAGGCAGGAGAATTTAGGAGCAATTTGCCTCTTGACCTCAAATGTCAGGTATGAACCTGGATTAACTCTTGACTTAGAACTCTCTGTGTGTCCTGAATCCTTGCCCACAAGGATTAGTTCAGAGATGGACATGTAACCCCAATTGAACCCAGTGAAACACTGGGTAATGTTTGCTGAGGCTTTTGGGAAAGAAACCCTTCTTTCTTCTTCTGTGGAAAGCACTGGAAGGGATGCTTTGTGCTGCTGGTTGTGTGGCACAAGCTTGTCCCTGGCTGCCAGCATCTTGCATTGATGAGAAAAAAGTTTGCTAAAATGCAACCAATACTGAAGAAATAGAACTGAAAACCTCAAAGTGAAGTCAACTCCATCTACTATGACTTGGGTGACTGCATAGACCAATCAATTTTGTACATTGTTTTAAACAAGTTGATATGAATAGTTAGATATAACATGATAGTCCCACAGCAAATGACCCGTGTGTACCAGAACAGTGGTAGATGTGAGCAGAGGAGAGGAGACAAGTCGCCTTTCTCTGTTCCACACTTTATCACTATGTTCCCTGAAACAGTTGTGTTTAAGTTCAAAGTTTCAAACAATCATTAAAAATTAATCCTGAGGGAGAAGACAGAATTTTGGCTCCTTTTTCATTTTGCTTCCTTGTCTTTATTTCATCATTTCTAAAATCTGCTTCCCCTTTTTTAAGTTACACAGTAAACACATCCGTGAGCATAATGAAGGTATGAGTACAGTGTTGTCTACTTGGGTGTTAGCCAGACAGAGTCTTGACAGAGCACATTATGCTATCAGCCAGTCACAGGAGGACAAATAATGCATGACTCCACATATATGAGATAACTAAAATAGTCAAACCCATAAAAGTAAAGACTAGAATGTTGCTTACCAGAAGAACTAGATTGTTGGAAGTGAAATGGGAAGTCACTATTCAATAGTATAAAATTTTAGTTGTATGAATAAGTTCTAGAGACCAGCTGTATAACATTTTGCCTGTGGAAAACAATACTCTATTTTACACTTAAAACTATGTTAAGAGAGAAGATGTCATTTTAGGTCTTCTTATCACAGTAACATAAAATAAAATTTGCTTATATGATTAAATATTCAATGACAAGCTTGTATATCTTTTAGTTTAACAACATGAATAAAACTTTCTAGGTTTTCAAATAGGATTTCATGAAAAAAGATATTTTATGTTAGAATTATGTCCTGATATGACTTGGAATTCTGCCCTCTGTCCTCTATTCACTGTGCAGTTATAATACCTGGGACAAACTTCTGTCATTCCTCAATTGGTGTTCCCCACAAATGTTCTTGAAATTTTTTATTTCAATAGATTTAGGAGGTAAAAATGGTTTTTGTTTACATGGACGCTTTGTATAGAGGCAAGGAAGTCTAGGCTTTGTTTGTACCCACCATCCTCACCTGTGCACATTATGCCCAATAGGTGGTTTTTCATCTTTCCTCCCTCCTATCCTCCCCATTTTGAGTCTGCAATGTCAATTATGCCATTCTATATGCCTTTGCAGATCCTTATTTAAGTTTTAACTTATAAGGGAGAACATGCAGTATTTGGTTTTTCCATTCCTGTGTTACTTTACTCAGGAAGATGGTCTCCAATTCCATCCAAGTTGCTGAAAAAGACATTATTTCATCCTTTTTTTATGTCTGAATAGTATTCCTTAGTATATATCTATCATATTTTTGTTAACCACAGATCAGTTGATGGACAGTTAGGTTGATTCCACACCTTTACGATTGTGAATTGTGCTTTGATAAACATGGGAGTGAAGATGTCTCTTTTGTATAATGATCTCTGTTTCTTTGAGTAGATACCAAGTAATGGGATTGCTGATGGAATGGTAGATCTACTTTTGGTTCTTTGAGAAATCTTCATATCAATTTCCATAGAAGTTGTACTAATTTACACTCTAACCAACAGTGTATAAGCATTCCATTTTCACCATATCCATGCCAACACATATTGTTTTTTGATTGTTTAATAATGGTCATTCTGACTGGTGTAAGCTGGTATTTCATTGTAGTTTTAATTTGCATTTCCCTAATGATTAGTGATGTTGAGCAATTTTTCAGCGTTAGTTCACTATTTGTATATCTTCTTTTGAGAGATTTCTGCTCATGTCATTTGTCCAATTTTTAATGGGTTTATTTGCTTTTTTCTTGTTTATGTGTTCAAGTTATTTGTAGATTCTGGATATTTAGCCTTCTGTTGGATGCATATTCTCCTATTGTGTATATTATCTATTTACTCTGTCAGGTGTCTCTTGTTGTTGGGGAGCTTTGTAATTTCATTAATTCCCACTTCTTTATTTTTGTTTTTGGTGCATTTGCTTTTGGTGTCTTGGTTGTAAATTTTTTGCCAAATCTTATATCCGGAATAGTTTTCCTAGGTTTCCCCCCAGGATTTTTATGGTTTCTGGTCTAACATTTAAGTCTTTACTCTAACTTGAGCTAATTTTCGTATATGGTGAGAGCTAGGAATCGTTTCCTTTTTCTGCATGTAGCTATTCAAGTTTTCCAGCACCATTTTTTGAATAAGGAGTCATTTCCTTAGTGTATGTTTTGGTCTGCTTGGTGAAGATCAGTTGGTTGTAGGCATTTGGCTTTATTTCTGAGTTGTCGATTCTGTTCCATTCGTCTATGTGTCTGTTTTTGTACGTCTATTATATTGTTTTGGTTATTATAGGCTTGTAGTATAATTTGAAGTCAGGTAAAGTGATACTTCCATTTTTGTTCTTTTTGTTTAGGATTGCTTTTGCTATTCTGCCTTTTAAAAAATATATATGAATTTCAGAATATTTCTTTTTTTAAACTTTTGAAATTTTTTAATTTTAAAATTGTGTGTTAGGGTTAGTGATACAAATATTCACTGTGCAGTTACCCTTGTTGATGAGGTGTGCCCCCTCCTTCCCCAGGCAGATTTTCACTACTCTCTATCCCACCTCCCCACACCCCTTTCCCTCTGCAGTTTCCCGCTACCGTCAATCCTTTTCTTATAGTATTGTTGTAGTTGTTCAAGGTCCACTTATGAGCGAGAACATGTGACAGTTCTTTGTTACTGTGAAAGATCACTCAGTATTACAGACTCTAATTCCATCCAGGTTGCTGCAAAGTTCATGATTTTGTTTTTCTTTATGGCTGTGTAATATTCCATCATGTATATGTTCTCTTTTGATGGGCGGCGTGGTTGGTTGGTTCCATGTTCTTGCTATTGTGCTATTGTGAACAATGCTGCAATAAACATACATGTGCAGATATCTTTTTTATAGAGTGATTTGAGCTCTTCCAGGTATGCTCCCAGTAGGGGGATTTTGGGGTCATATGAAAGGCCAATTTTTAGACCTTTTAGGATTCGCCACACTGTTTTCTACAGAGGCTGTACTAGTTTGTACTTCTACCAACAGTGTAGAAGTGTCCCCTTTTTGCCACATCTGCTCCAGCATCTGTCATTTTTTGAGTTATTGATGATGGTCATTCTGACTGGAGTTAGGTGGTATCTCAGTATGTTTTAATTTGCATCTCCTTGATGACTAGTGAGGCTGAACATTTGTTCATGTATCTGTTGGCTCCTCATATGTCTTCTTTTGAGAACTGTCTATTCATTTATTTTGCCCACTTTGTAATGGGGCTGTTTGTTTTTTTCTTTTCAGCATGTTTGAGTTCCTTGTGGTGCCTAGATGTTAGGCCTTTGCCAGATATGGAGCTGACAAATATTTTTTCCCAGTCTATGGGTTGTCTCCCTGTTCTCTTGATGGTTTCTTTGGCTTTGTAGAAGTTTGTCAGTTTGACGAGGTCCCAATTACCTATCTTATCTCTTAAGGCCTGGGCACTTTAGGTTTTGATCAGGAATTGGTTGCTAGTTCCAATTTCCATAAGAGTGTCTCCTGCATTTTCTAAGGTTCTTATTTTTTGAGGTTTTACATTTAGGTCTCTGATCCATTTAGAGTTGATTTTTGTGAATAGGGTCCTGTTTCAATCTTCTGCATGTGGTCAACCAGTTTTCCCAGCACCATTTACTGAATAGGCTCTTGTCTCCCCAGTGGTTTGTGGTGGAGGCTTTGTTGAAGATGAGTTGGTTGAGAAATTGAAGCTTTGCTTCTGGAATCTCAATTATATTCCATTGGTCTATACACCTGTTCTTGTACCAATATCAGGCTGTTTTGATTATTATAGCTTTATAATAAAGTTTAAAATCTGGGATAGTGATACCTCCTGTTTTGGGTTTGTTTTTTTTTTTTTTGCTGAGGATTGCTTTGGCTATTCTTGGTCATTTATATTTCCATATAAATTCCTGTATCATTTCTAGGTCTGAGAAGAATGTTGCTGGTAATTTAATGGGTATTGAGTTAAATCTATAGATTGCCTTAGGTAGGATGGACATCTTAACTTGTTGATTCTTCCAGTCCATAAGCATGGAATATTTTTCCACTTGTTTGTGACATCTTTGATTTCTTTGAGCAGTGTTTTGTAATTTTCATTATAAAGGTCTTTCACATCTCTGGTTAGGTGGTATTTCATTTTTTGTGAGGTTATTGTGAATGGAATTGTGCTTTTTATTTGGGTTTCTGTTTGCTTATTATTGGTGTATAGAAATGTGATTGTCTTTTGCACATTTAAATATACCCTGAGAATTTGCCAAAGTCCTTTATCAGTGCTAGGAGGTTTTTTGACAGATTTTCCTGGGTTTTCAAGGTATAGAATCATGACATCTGCAATGAGAGATAATTTGACTTTCTCTTTTCCTAATTAGATACTCCTAGTCACCTTCTCTTCTCTGATTACTCTGGCTAGGACTTCCAAAACTATGTTGAACAGGAGGGATGAGAGTGAGCATCCTTGTCTTATTTCAGTTTTTAAGTGAAATGGTATGAATTTCTGTCCATTTAGCAGTATGCTGGCTGTGGGTTTCTTGTAGATGGCTCTTACTATTTTGAGGTATGTTCTATCTGTGCCTAGATGTTTGAGGGTTTAAAAAAAAGTGATGCTGAATTTTATCAAAAGCTTTTCCTGCATCTAATGATATAATCATGTGGTTTTTGTTTTTACATCTGTTGATGTATTTAATTATATGTATGGTCTTACGAAAGTCGAACCAGCCTTACATCCTGAGGATGAAGCTTACCTGGTCATGGTGGATAATTTTTGAGATGCGTTGTTGAATCTGGTTTGCTAGGATCTTGTTGAGATTTTAGCATCTATGTTCATTTGTTTCCAGGTATCTTTTAATCTCGTTTTTGATATCCATGTTGACCCAGGAGTTGCTTAGCATCATGCTTTTTAGTGTCCATGTCTTTGTGGGTTTTGGGGGAACTTTGTTGGTGTTGATATTTATTTTTATTCCACTGTGGTCTGAAAAAACTCATGGCAAAATTTCAATCTTATGAAGTTTGTTTATGCTTGATTTATGGCCAAGGGTGTGGTCTATCTTAGAGTACATTACATGCAGTGATGAGTAGAATGTATATTCTATGGTCATTGGGTGCAGTGTTCTGTAGGTATCAATTCATTCCATTTGGACAAGAATCAGATTGAGGTTTTGAATCTCCTTGCTGATTTTTTATCTTGATGATCTGTCTAGTGTTGTGAGTAGGGTATTAAAGTCCTCAGCTATGACAGTGTTAGAGTCAATATCTTTTTTAAATTGCCTAGAAGCTGCTTTATGAGAGTTGGTGCTCCTATGTTGAGTGCATATATGTTTAGTATGGATATTTCTTGCTGATGAATTGAATCTTTTATCATTATGTGATGACCGTCTGTATCTTTTTAAATTTTTGATAGCTTAAATGGTATTTTGTCTGATATTTAGATCACAACTCCAGCTTTCTTTTGTGTTCCATTTGCCTGAAATTTTGCTTCCCATCCTCTTACTTTGAATCTGTGAGTGTCCTTTCTGGTGAGATGAGTCTCTTGGAGATAATATATTGTTGCCTCATAATATTTGATCCATTTTGTCATTTTATGTCTTTTCAGTGATGGATTTAGTCCATTCACATTCAGGCTAATTATTGAAATGTGAGAGTTTATCTCTGTCATAAGTTTCTTATAAAGTTGTTGTTGCTCCTGTTTGTTGTCTTTCTTTTGGTTTCTGGGTTGATTCATGTGTATTTTCAATCTTTTTCCTGCACTCTTGTGAAGGATGTTGTCATTTTTTCCCCCTTTTCTTCTGTGTTTAATGCTTTCTTAAGTGTTTCTTGTAATGATGGTCTAGAGGCAGTGTAAGATCTTAGGGACTGAATATCTGGGAAAGATTTTACTTCTCCCTCTCTGGTGAAGCTTATCTTAGCTGGGTAGTTTATTCTTGGTGGAAATTGTTTATCTTTGAGAAACTTTAAAGATTGGTCTCCATGCTCTCCTAGCCTGAGGTGTTTCTGTAGATAAATCTGCTGCTATTCTAATTGGTCTTCCCTGGTAGGTTGTCTGACCTTTTTCTCTTGCTGCCTTTAGGATTTTTTCCTTTATTCCTACTTTGTTTAGCTGAATTATTATGTGTCTGACAGTCAGTCTTCTCATTTGTTGTCTTACAGGGGTTCTCTGAGTCTCTTGTGTTTGAATTTTCACATCACTGATGACATGAGGGAAGTTTTCTTGAATAATTTCATGGAATGTTTGTTCCAGGGTGGTCTCTTTCTCTCTTTGTGCCTCAGAAAGTCCAATTACTCTTAGGCTTGGCCTTCTGAAATATCACTCATCTCTTGAAGGTTTTGTTCTGTCCTTTTAAACTTCTTTTCTATGTTTTTGACAGTTTGGATTAGTTCTATATTTTGGTCCTCAAGCGCTGAGATTCTTTTTTCTACTTGGCTGATTCTACTTTCCATGCTTATTAGTTTGTTCTTTATTTCAATCACAGTATTCTTTACTACTCTTATCTCAGTTATCAACTCCTTCCTATTTTCCTCTCTTCTCTCCCCAATTCTTTTTATTCTCTCAATTAATGTCTTGATGTCTGGGTTTGTGGTATGTGACCAGTCATTCTGGGGGCTCTTCCTTGTTTGCGTTCTGATGTCTGTTTTCTCAGTGTCTGACCTCCCAGGGGTCTGTGTGAGAGCTATATTCTTCTTTTGGTTTTTCTTCATTTGTGTAGATTTTCCTTGCCACTTTTTCCTTTTTTCCCCATCTTCTTTAATTCTGTTGTTCAGGAGTGGTGGGGTTGCTTTTACTTCTGTTTGATCAATTTCCTATTCTTCCTTATTCAAATCCTCTAGCTTTGTTCAATTCTGAAGCTGGACTTTGGGTTGGGGGCTGTCCATTTTTTGCAGTTTTGAGATTTAATTGAGGGGGAGGCTGTGATTCAAAATCTATATGCAGATCCCAGTATCCACTGACAGGTGTATGGGTATCCTGTAACCCACTTCCCACTGTCTTGCAATCTGTCCATACTGTGGGAGTATATGTTTGCTCCCTGAAAGCAAAATAAGGTAAGAGAAGGGAAAAGAATGGCATGGGGGAGGTGGAAGAGGAAGGTGGAGAGATAGAAGAACAAGAGGGAAAACAGGCAAACATATTGACTAACAAATCAAAAGAGACACAAAGACAGAAAAGAGTAAAATAAAAAAAAAGCAAAAGAACTATAATGTACAGACAATCTTACAAACACACAAGCCAACCAACCTCCCTATTGATATATTATTCCCCTACAAAAACAGCCTATAGAAAAAAACAAAAATAAAAACAAATCAGTAAAATAACAAAAACAATGCAAGTACGAAAATGTTATCAATAACAGTAAGAAGAGAGAGATAAATGAGAAAAAAATGAATAAAACAATGAGACAAATAATAAAATAAAAAAATAACAAATAAAAAGTAAAAAAATAAAAACAATGAGCCAGGCTTGCTCTGAAGTTGTTCCCGGAAGTTCAATGTCCTTTCAGCTCTGCTCTCTAGCTCTCATCACAGGCTGGGAGGGTTGTTCATGGCTAGGGTCAGATGCCTCAGGCCTGTCTGTGTCTAATCCAGCATGGGGGAGAAGCTTCTGTCTCTCCCAGTTTGATACAATTACCTTAGGTCCAAAGTTGGAGACTGGGAAGAGCTGGGCAATGCTGGGTAGAGCAATGCTGGTCTCTATTTGGTCTCAGGGCTCCAGATGATCTTTGATCCTGCCAGATTGGGTGCTAGCCACGGGAGATGGAGTGTGAGACAGCCAGGCATTGAAGGTTGGCATAGCATAGGGCGGCTGGAGAGGGGTGGTGCAGCTGGTGAGGGAGCCCAGAACTCCATGGGTTGGGAGCCGAGGGCAGCCCTGGGTGGGGTGGGAGTGGCTTGGGGTGGGGTGGGGCACTGCAGCTGGGGAGGGAGCCCAGATCTCCACAGGCCGTGAGTTGAGGGTCACCTGGGGTGGTGCAGTGGAGGCAGTGGTGGGGAGGTGTAGCTGGGGAGGGAGCCTGGAGCTCCATGGGGCCAGCAGCCGAGGGTCACCTGGGGTGGGGCTGTGGTGGTGGCAGTGGGGCAGTGCAGTCAGAGAGGGAGCCTGGAGCTCCATAGGGTGGGAGCCAAGGGCCACCCGGGGTGGGGCAGGGTGGCAGTGGCCACAGCAGCCAAGAGTGCATGGGACTAAGGGCCTTCACCCCTGGGACTGGTGCAACTGGTAGGGGGTAAAGCAAGAGTTTTTATGGACACTTACTTTCATGGAGATTCTCACAGTCCCATCTGTCCCATCGTCATCTTGCCAAAACTCACCCAGAATGTTATTTCTAATTCTGTGAAAAATAATGGTAGTTTGATAGGGATTGCCCATCACTGACTCTGCCATCCCACCCCTGGCAACCCTTGACTCATGGCCTGTGGAGATCTGGGGTCTCTCCCCAGTTGCACTGCCCCACCCCACCCCAAGCTTCCCTGAAACTGTAGATTACTTTGGGCTATATGGTGATTTTAAAAATGTTGATTCTTCTAATCCATGAACATGGGATTTTTTTCCATTTCTTTGTGTCCTTTACAATTTCCACCATCATTGTTTTATAGTTCTCCTTATAGAGATCCTTCACCTCTTTGGTTAAATATTCTTCTAGGTATTTTAGTTTTATGGCAACTATTTTAAATGGAATTGAGTTCTTGATTTGATTCTCAATTTGGTCACTATTAGTGTATAGCAGTGCTACTAATTTTTGTGTGCTGATTTTATAATCTGAAACTTTACTGAATTCACTTCTCAAGTTCAAGAGTCTTTTGGAGGAGTCTTTAGGATTTTATAGGTATAAGATCAGATCATCAGCATACAAGGATAGTTTGATTTCTTCTTTTCCAATTTGGATACATTTTATTTCTTTATTTTGCCTGATTATGATGGCTGTGACTTTCAGTACTGTGTTGAATAGGATTGGTAAAAGTGGCAGTCCTTGCCTTGTTCCAGTTCAGAGTGTGAATGATTTCAACTTTTTCTTATGCAGGATGATGTTGGCTGTGAGTTTGTCATATATGACTCTCACTATTTTGAGGAATGTTTCTTCTATGCTTAAACTTGCTAAGGGTTTATTTTTATCATGAAGTGATGCTGGATTTTATCAAATGCTTTTTTGCATATATTAAAAGGATCATATGATTTTTGTTTTTAATTCGGTTTCTGTAGCAGATCACATTTATTTATGCTATATTATGATTGATGTTTATTGATATTATTTATTAATGTTATTATTATGTTGAACTGTTCTTATATTCTTGGGATAAATCCCACTTAATCATAGTGAATTATATTTTGGGTGTACTATTGGATTCAGTTTGCTAGTATTTTGTTGAGGATTTTTGTATCTATTCTCATCAGGGATATTTGTCTGTAGTTTTCTTTTTTTGTTGTGTCTTTTCCTGGCTTTGTTACTAGGGTAGTGCTGGCTTTGTAAAGGAAGTAGTGCTGACAGCTGCTGAGCAGCTCTGGTCCCCATGTAGGGTCATGGAGAAGGGAACTTCTCCACCCCTATTTTGACCACTGCAGATATGTGCTTCTCTCAAGAGAACTTGAGAGTGCACCTGCTATTGCCCTTTCGACAGCATTCTGGGGTAATATCAACCCCTAGGGAGGTGGACCGTTGGGGCTCAGGCTAGTACAAGGTGTGAAATCCCACTCCTTCCATACAAGGAACTTCAACTTCAAACTTCAAACTTCCATGAGGTTTCCTTGCATGTCTGATCTGAACATTTTGAAAAAGATAGGTAAATAACAAAGAAATGATCCACTTCTCTGACAGACTAGTAGTGGAACTGAGGTGGCTTTTTCCTCAGACCTGGCGAAAAGTTCAATTGGAGCTCCCTCAACTTCCCTCATCAGGGCAGAGACATTAGCCCACTATAGGAGTATTGCATATAACCACCTGTTTCACCTGCAACCAACTCTCACCCATGAGTGCCTCTTAATGGCTTGAAGACTGAAAGGTTCAATCCAGAGAAAAAATACTGGGGGACAAAAGAGAGTAGCACACCACTGGGAAATAAGACAAATTTTATGATCCCTCTGGCATTCTAGCCTTACAGGAAACAGTGAACCTACACACACACACACACACACACACACACACACACACACACACACACACACACCAATTGCTACTACAAGCAGCATCTAAGAAAGTCATTGCACAAATATCCTTCACAATCAAAGAACTCACACAGAGCCTATACTACTGAAGGCACCAGAGCCAAAACTGACAAGTATAAACCATACACATTAAAGTCACATCCCTAAGAGAAGGAAGAAAAAAATTGAATCAAAAACAAACTTAACAATAGTAACAAATAGTTTACCCAAATGAGAAGGAACCAGAAAAATAATCCTGAAAAAAAAAAAAGTTTTCAACACCCTCAAAAGACCACATTAACTCTTTGGCATTGGACCCTCACCAAAATAAAACATTTGAAATTCCAGATATATAATTCAAAAAGTTGATCATAAAATTGCTCAATGAGATCAAAAAGAAAGTTGAAAACCAGTATAAAGAAACAATAGTATAAAAAACTAAAGTTCATGAATAAAAAATTATTCAACATGATAGACACTTAAAATCATTGAGTTTCTAGAAATTAAATACTCATTTAGGGAAGTTCAAAATGCAGCAGAAAGTTTTAATAGTACACCAGGACAAGTGGAAGAAAGGTTCTCAAAACCTGAAGACAAAACTTTCTAATTAACCCTAACAGACTGCAGTAAAGAAAAAATAGTTAAGATAATGGATTACGTAAAATGTCCAAACCTAAGAATCATAGGTTTTCCTGAGGAAGAAGAGAAAGCAGTAAGTTTAGAAAACCAATTTGAAGGAATAATTGAGGAAAACTTCCCTGACATTGCCAGAGATTTAAACATCCAGGTACAAGAGGCCAAAACAACTCCTGGTAGATTAATTGCAAAAAAGGCTATTCTCAAGGAATACAGTCATCAGGTTATGCAAAGTTACTGGGAAGGAACGATTTCAAGAGAAGTGAAACAAATGCATCAAATAACTTATTAAGGTAAATCCATCAGACTATCAGCAGGCTTCTCAGCTGAAATTTTGCAATCCAGAAGGGACTGGAATGTTGTCTTTAATCTCCTCAAATAGAATAACTGTCAGTCAAGGAGTCTGTATCCCACAAAACTAAGTTTTATGAATGAAGCAGAAATATAAAGTCTTTGTACATCGTGGGTCCTGTTGCTCCTTTAGTGAGCTGTAGGGGTGAAACTGCTGATCTCCTTCTTCTCTAAGTGCATAGGCACTCTTTTTATTCTGGTTCACAGCACACAAAAGACTCACACTGCTGCTTCTCATTGGCGATCTTGCTTTCTTCTCTTTGATCTTGAAATTGAAATTACATTTTGCATGTTATGACTTTCTATTAAAGTGACCCTATATGATTACTTAAAATTGTTTAAAGTTACACAGGCAAAATAATTTAAAAACAAATGATTCATTGGTATTATAACTCTTGAAATTTATTTTTTTTTTTAGTTTAGATTTTTATCAAATAGAATAAAACATCAATAAAATGAGTAAATCTTCAAATATCCAGGCGGATTATTTTAAGCAAATAACTAATAAAGCATGTTAAAATAATCAGATACTGTTTTAATCATAATAAAAATGATTATATTAATGTTATATTTATTGTCTTTGTTGAGTGCTTTAGGTTAACACACACATGTTTTATTTGTTTTTTACTGTAATCTTGCAGGTCATGTGTTATATGTTTAGTTTGTAGATAATAAAAGGAAAATCATGAAATTAATCTATTTGCCCCAAATTATCTATTAGTGCAGAATTGTTACCTCAGCTTGTATTTTATGACTTCAAATTCAGTACATTGAATCTAATATCAAGTACTGGAATAATTACTCTTAAACTGGGTTGTCAGATTTATTAAAGAGAAAAGATATGGTTGTCAAGGATATGGAGTATGCTTAGTTAAGAAATATGAATATATAAAATGATTTTTATGTTATTTATAAGGTATAATTTCCTTGTATGACAAAAGGGGAGTTTCATTTTGTTATAAAGAATTGCTGCCCAAAATGAATTCTGAACTTTGACATAATTTTTGCAAGATTTTGCAAGACCCAATAGTGATTGCACACTCATACTAAAATCCTTTATTCTTTCCTCTTCCCAAGCATTATGAAACCTAAAAAAACTTCTTTGATTTGTCATCTCCAGAAATCTTTCACTCTTGTCAGCTTGGTTTTGTCTTTCTGTCTTGAATCCTTCTCTAGATTTCTCCTCTTGGTGCAAGCAGTATTAACCAAAGTGACCTAATCATCTCAGTAAGCTACCTTTCTATTGCTGTACCTCACCAATATACCCCACACAGATAGCCTCCATTTCCACCCAGGTTCTCTGAAAGTCAAGTACTTTTTGTGTGTGAACTCACTAGTTCACAAAGTGTGGTTTCAAGACCCTCTCAGAGGATTAGTGATGTAAAATTATTTTTAAATACTTATAAGAAATTATGTGGCTATTTCACTCTCATTCTTTCATTCTTGAAAAAAGATGTGAAAAGTGTATAACTATTGTACTCTCTTTGTTATGCTTTCTTCTTTTAAAAATTGCAATTTTCATAAAAGTATATTAATCATATACTATGTACTATCTTAATGTCATTTTAAACAAATTATACATATTTACATTATGCATTTCATTGTTTATAGTAATACATATTCATAAATATAATTAATGTTTTGAAAAACTCAATTGAAGTCCCTAATAATTTTTAAGAATGCAAAGAGAGGTCTAAGACTAAAATGTTTGCAAATCCTAGCTCTAAAGTCTTTAGAAATGGGAATTTACTTACTTGAGTATATATTTTCTCTTCTTGGGGAAAAGACTTCCAAGAAAAGTGGACTGAGACAGAATGAAATCAGTGTGGATTCATAATATAAGCCTATAAATGCAGCACCTACACACACACACACACACACACACACACACACACACACACACACACGTATACAGAGTGTTTATATGTTTATATCATGTGTATAGTTTAAAAAGTCATTCCAAAGCAAAACTGAATTCTGAGTATTAAAAACTCCTGTAGGGTACACTTAATCTCAATTACCATCTTAAATAATTCAGGAATAATTGTTGTAGCACTGAGATCTGCTGAGGCAGAGTCTCCCATGAAGTATGTTATACAGAACTTAATGTTAATCAAAAAATTTTTTTCTTGTGGTCAAATGACACATAACACATGATTACCGCTTTAATGAAATTTTAAATGTATGATAGAGTATTGTTAACTCTAAACACAATGATGTACAGCAAATCTACCTCTAGAGCTTTTTTATTTTTCATAACTGATACTCTATATTCATTGAACAGCAACTCTCCATTGCCCCTGATAACCTACATTCTAATTTCTGCTTCTGTAAGTTTGGCTACTTTAGATATTTCATTAAAATGGAATCGCGCAGTATCTGTCCTTCTGTGACTGGCTTATTTCATTTAGTGCAACATCCTTCAGGTTTATTTATGCTGTAACATATGACCAGATTTCTTTATATAAAAAAAGACCAGATTTCTTCAACTTGGATGGATTTAGAGTCGATCATACTCAGTGATCTATGACAGAAACAAAGCACAGAGTACCATAAGCGGACCTTGAACATTTATCATAATACTATGAGAAAGGGATTGGCAGTAGTGGGAAAATTCCGAGGGCAGGAGTCATACCTCATCAACAAGGGTACCAGCACAATCAACGCTTGTATACCTAACCCTGAATTGTACCCCACATCTTTAAAATTAAAACAAATGGCTCTGACTGAACAATATTTTGTTATGTGTGTGCCACATTTTCTTTATCCACTGACCCATCTTTGAACATTTAGGTTGATGGAAAGCTCTTAGCTGTTGAGAATAATGCTACAATGAATATGAAAGTGCAAATAATTCTTTGAGAATATGATTTCAATTCTTTGGGACAAATACTCAGAGTGGGATTACTGGATCATATGATAGTTATATTTATAATTTTTGAAGGAACATCCAAAAGCTATTTTACATTCCCATCAAGAGTGCTTAAGGATTTCAATTTTTCCACATCTTAGTCACACTTGGTATCCTCTTTTTTAGGTAATAGCCATTCTAGTAGGTATGAAGTGGTATCTCATTGTGGTTTTAATGGCATCTCATTTCCCTGATTACTAATGTCAAATAACTTGTTATAGAACTGGCTATTTTTATGTCTTTGGAAAAAAGTATATTTAAATTATTTGCCCATTTAAAATAATAATTTTGTTGTTGTTATTGAGTTGTAAAATTTCCTTACACATTTTAGACATTAACCTTTTGTTAGATATGTGGTTTGCAAATAGTCTCTCCCATTACAAAGTTTTCTTTTTCATTCTATTGAATGTTTTCTTTGCTGTTCAGAAGTTTTTTAGTTTAATGTAGTACTACCTGCTTGTTTTTTCTTTTGTTGCTTGTGCTTTTGTGGTCATATCTAAGAAATTGCCCAGAACAATGTCATGGAATTTTCCCCCTATGTTTTCTTCTAGTAGCTTTACAGTTTCAGGTTATACATTTAAGTCTTTAACATATTTTGATTTGATTTTTGTGTATGGTGTAAGGGTTTAATTTTTCTCTTTTGCATATGAATGGTCACATGAATATGTAGTTTTTCCAACAGCATTTGTTGAGGAAAGACTATCCTTGTGTATTATTGGTATCCTTGTTGAAGATCAGATGACTGCACATGTGAGGGTTTATTTCTGGACTCTCTATTCTGTTCCATTGGTATAAATTTATGCCAGTGCCATACTGTTTTGATCACTATGGCTTTGTAATATGTTTTGAGTAAGAAAGTGTGAGACCTCCAGCTTTGCTCTTCTTTCTTAATAGTGTTTGGCTATTTGTGGTTTTTTTTTATTTTGCATAAATTCACTCATTGTTTTTAAGCTTGGTAATTATAAGCATGAAGCAAAATATTGAAAAAGTTTAAGTAGAAAAATTGTAATGATCATAATGCTTATTACCTGAGCATTCTTTAAAAGCAGTAAAAACATGCATAACACTTTTTAAAGTATGTATCAAATGTTCTAGGTGTATTGATTTGGGAGGAAATCTATGAAAACTCTTCAGGGAGGTATGCTTGAGAAGGGCACATATTTTACTACTTGCATTAAACTGTCCATGTCTGTTTTTTTTACTTCCTCCACACTGCTGGGTACATCCATCAAAATGCCTAGACTAATTTAGGCACTCATCAAGTACCCTGTGTATTTATTGTCTTAGAGTGAATTCAATATGCCTATGCATTTAGAAACATGCCCCTCAATATTTTCGCAATACCAGAATAAATATGATTGATACAACAGACAAACTACCTTTTAAAGTTCAACTTATTTTTTTACATTTTTATGATACATAAAGATTCTACCTTAGTTATTGCCCTAAAATAAAATTTAAAAAAAGTATTATTAGTAAAATTAGAAGTTAACACTAGCATGCTAACAATTTTCAATAGGAGAATTATGACAAATTCTTTCTCATATCCACACTTAGCTTTTATGCTTTGCCAATAGTGGGGATTAAGAGGTTTATTAAAAAAACAAAAAAACCCTTTTTAAGTTCAATTTTGTTATCAGAAATGTTTAGAAATGAGCCTGGATTGACAAAAATATTGCTGACTGGTCTCTTCAAACTCTTTAAATAGTCACACATCATTTAGGAATGACAGAATAAGTTTAATAAGTGAACATTTTAAAGCATTTGTTCCAGATATAGCTAGCTCAGTGGCTCTGAAGTAGTAAGACACAGAGCTATTCAAGGAGACATGGGAATCTTTCATAGAAAGGCGAAGGAAGAAAAAAGTAGCCAGTAGAATAGGTTGTGGGTCAGAGGACGAAAGAAAAGCCAAAAGGTGGAAAGAGAATTCCTCGAGGAGCAACGTGTGAAAATAGAACAGCTGTGTCCTGACATTTGCAGAAGGAGAAAAATAATGAGGACAGATTTGAAGAAAAGAAAATGATAAATTTGGATGTTTCCTGTTTCAAAGTTTTCTCTTCTGCTAACTCTCAAGGTGAAATTATTAACAATAAGTAGATTACAACTATGATTAGAGGGAAACTATTGGCAGCAATTATCTGTACACCACTTATTAGTATAGGTTTAAAAGGCATGGGTGCTTCTTTTGTTTACTCACTGTGTGTTGGCTTTGGAGCGAACCGTGCATACAATTCAATGCATGGGTAAGTAGATAAGCCACTGCATCTTGATGCAGAGAAGGGTAGCATTTCAGCTTCCTCCAAGAAAATCCTGTGCTGGAACCCCACCTACATTTTTCTTTTCAGAGCAGAGCTGCATTTGCTTGAGTAGGACAATACTCAGCAGCCTTCATACTCCCTGGTGAGGGAGAATGTGACATTTGCCACAAGTGAGGAATAACCTTTTCTTTCTATGGAACAAATGCAAGCTGAACAGCTGATTGAAGAATTGTTACCATGCTCTTTAGGAAGGCTAGTTCCTGGTGTATTTATGCCTTTAATTTGTCTATTAGCTTTTTGTGGGGAACAAAACAAATCTAACCTAAGTTTTAATATCAGATGATGACATTTGTCAAGCTGGATCCTACTCAGGCTTTATCTGGCCAGTGTTTTGACTCTGGCATTGGCAAAACATCTCAGTTGACAAGGATTTATCGAACACCTACTTTGCATCATTTAAAAAAGATATAAAAATTGACTTTAAAAGGTTATATTATCCAGAGACAAATATACTTGAAAAATTATCCTTCTTTGTGATCTGGTTTATAGAGACTTCTATAGAAGCAAAAAAAGGGCAGAGATGTCTTCTTTAGTATTGAATTCAAAATAAAGTAAAACCATTGCAATTAATTTGTCAGAAGATATTTCTTGTCTCCCCTTCCAGGGGTTGCAATTGAGAAATTATTGAGCTAAGTATAAAATGGAAATCTGGTATCTGAAGGAAGGA
Source organism: Carlito syrichta (assembly GCF_000164805.1). Lineage (NCBI taxonomy): Eukaryota > Metazoa > Chordata > Mammalia > Primates > Tarsiidae > Carlito > Carlito syrichta. Next base: position 15,938 of record NW_007231707.1, on the reverse strand, counting down.
GAGCATTTTAAAGAAATGGAAATAAGATATAGCTGAACTGGGCTGGAAGCTTCTAGGTATTCAATATTGCTGGAACACAAGTAGGAGGCAGATGTGGATACAGATGAGGCTGGAGAAAACACATAGCAACCAGGGTCAAGCCTTGGCCAAGGATTCCAAGAGAGAAGGGAATCTGAATCCCCTGAAATTATGTGGAAGATGCTTTTTATTTATATATGTACTTTTATTTTTTCAGGGTAGTCTATGGTTTTCATCAAAATCTCAAAGTGACAGCCAATTGGTCAATATGCATATGAAAATGTACATAATGCAAAAACATTAGCCATCAGAGAAATGCAAACTAAAACTATAAAGAGACACCACTACATATTGATCATAAGTAAAATTAAATAAAAACAAATTTAAAATACCAAATATCTGTGGAGATGTGAAGCAACTAATGAGAGTGTAAAATGGTACAACCACTTTAGAAATTGGTCATCTTCAAAAACATAAGCGTTCAAATATTTTATGATCCAGAAATTCCATTCTATATCTCCTCAAAATAAGTTAATTTTTCCACAAAAATAATTGGACTAAAATGTTTATAACAATGTTATTAATAATTTCCACAAACTGGGTATAGTATTATGGCCCACCAGCAGAAGAATGGGTAAACAATTTGTATTAGAATTGCATTGCTGCAGTGGATGAGGGAATGTCCCACTGAGGGGAGACATTAGATCAAGGAGGCACCTGGGGCTCCCCTGCAGAGGTACCACAACTTGCTATTGCTCTGAAATTGGTGCCCCTGGAGGGCAGAATCTTCCACCCTTCTCTGGACATCTCTTTGGGAAAGGCAGCAGAGATTAACTGCCTCTTGACATCTGGCACATGGTCTGTTTCACCATCTGTGGCAGCAGGTCAGGCACTGGCAGGAAGGGCTGTGGAAGGAGCATGGGGAGGAGATCTAGAGCTGAGCCCCACCAGAGAAGAAGACAGGCCAGCACCATTTTCTCTGTCCTGGACTGGGCAGAGATCTGCTTTAGCCTACCCAACTCTGAGACCAAGGAGTGATCTCCACAACCCTCGGGGATGAACCATTGCTGGCCCAGAAATGATACTTCAAGAGCACCATACAGATACACAAACATCCCCACACTAGGCCAAACACAGACATGTGATCTGAGTGGCAGACCTAGCAGCAACGCAGTGGAAAAGTTGGGGTGAGTCAGCTGATCTGATTCACTCCCATTCCCCAGGCAGTCTGACCCATGTTGAAAACAGCCCAATCAGCCTGTGCTGAGAGCAGAGGGGAGGGACTGGAGACCAGAACTCTTTCCTTACTGCGATGGGAACCAAAGGTCATGGTGATTGAGACACACTAGTTAAAAAAAAAAAAAAAAGGGAAAGAAAACTGAAGTTCCAGAAACAGTCACAAGAAGAAACTCTTTTAGTTTGAGAATGGGTATTTTTTTGAGAGCAAGTGTATCTTTTTTGTGTGAGTGTTTGGTTTTTTATTTTTTGTTTGCGTGTTTGTTTGTCTGTTAGCTTGCTTATCTGCTTGCTTTTATTCTTCTCCATCTTTCTCTTCATCTTCCTTTCTTCTCCATTCTTTCTTTCTTTGTTCTTTTCATTTATTTTATCTCATTTTGGTTTTGGGGATATATGTATGCTCCCACCACATTGGCATATTGTAAGATGGTGGGAACTGGGTTCCAGGGGACCCACGCCCCAGTCAGCAAATACCATGATTTTCAAGTAACTTTTGAATCATAGTTCTGCTATTATACCTTAATCAAATCTCAAAACTGAAAAAAGCACAGCACCCCCACCCCCCACCCCAACCAGCCCAGTCTCAAAATTGAATGAATCCAGAGGCTCCACCTATGGAAGAATAGGAGGTTGAGCAAACAGATTGAAAGCTATGCTCCCTTTCACTGAGGAATGGAATTGAAGAGGGGGAAAATCCATCACAAATGAAGAAGAATCAATGGAAGAACACAGGTACTCCCAGGCCCCTGCAAAGACAATGCCTGGGAATACAGATTTTAGAACTCAAATAATGAAGAGCCCCAAGAATGACTGGTCTCAAACCACAAATCTAGATCGAGGTATTGATGGAGATAATGATTAGAAACAAAGGCAAGAAGAAATAATGAAAGAGCTCAAAACTGAGATGGTGGGAATAAAGAATACAGTAAATGAAATAAATAACAAACTGTCAAGCATAAAAGCAGAATTAACCAAGCAGAAGAATCTCAGAGCTTGAAAACCAAAATATGGAACTAACCCAACCTGTTAAAAACATAGACATGAAGCTTAAAAAGATGGAACAGTCTTTAAGAGATGTGTGATTCTATTAAGAGACCACACTTATGCCTAATCAGCATCCCTAAAGCAGAAAAGGAGAATGAGAGCACTCTGGAATAAACATTCCATGAGGTCTTCCAAGAAAACTTCCCACGTCTCATAAGAGACATGTCTATTTAAACACAAGAGATTCAGAGAACCCCTTCAAGTTATCAAATGAGAAGTTCACTTCCTAGACACATAGGAATCCACTCACACAAAGTAGGTGTAAAAGAAAAAAATTCTAAATGTAGCAAGAGAGAAAGGTCAGTTTACGTACTGTGGAAGACCAATTAGAATAGCATCAGACTTTTCTAAAGAAACCTTACAGGCTAGAAGAGACTTGAGTCCAACTTCAAAGTTCTCAATGATAAACAATTCCAACCAAGAATTTCCTACCCAGCTAAGCTAAGCTTCATCAGTGATGGAGAATTAAAATCCTTTCCAAACATTTAATCCCTGAATTTATGTGCTTCTAGATGAACTCTATAAGAGATGCTTAAAAAAGTATTAGACACAGAAGAAAGAAAGAAAGAAAGAAAGAAAGAAAGAAAGAAAGAAAGAAAGAAAGAAAGAAAGAAAGAAAATGACCATGCTCTTCCCAAGAATGCAGGAAAACAGAACCACAGTATGCACTGTGACTGCAAAATGGAACACTCACACATATATCAAACCAATAATCAAAGGGAAATCAACAAATAAACAGACAACAACAACAAAAACAGCAAACTTTTTAAGAAGCTTATGACAGGGATACACTTGCACATCTCAATAATCAGCCCTAATGCAAATGGACTAAATGCACCAATGAAAAGACATAGAATTGCACATTGGTTAAAAAACAAACCACTCCAACAATGCATCTCACTCCAAGAAATGCATCTCACTGAAAAGACCTCTCAGACTCAAAGTTAGAGGGTAGAAAACAAATTTTCAGGTGAAAGGACACACAAATAAAGGCAGGAGCTGTGATCTTAATATCTGGCAAAACAACCTTTAATAAGGTATCAAAAATTAAAAAATATATTGAAGAATACTACATAATGATAAAAGATTCAATTCATCAACAAGAAATATCTGTACTAAACATATATGCACCCAACACAGGAGCACTAGCTTTTATAAAGCAGCTACTGAGTAATCTAAAAAGATATTTATTCTAACACTATCATAGCTGGGGACTTGAATACCCCACTAACAACCCTAAAAAGATTGTGGAAGCAAAAAATCAGCAAGGAGATTCAGAATCTCAACTTTATGCTTGACCAAATGGACTTAATAGATACTGACAGAACACTCCACCCAACAACCATGAAATATTCATTCACCTCATCACCACACAGAACATACTCCAAGAGCAACCACATCCTTGGCCACAAATAAGCATAAACAAAATTCATAAGATCAAAATACTGCCATGCATCTTCTCAGACCACAGTGGAATAAAAATAAATATCAACACTAACAAAATTCTCCCCTAACCCACAGACATGTACGCTAAATAGCATGATGCTGAATGACTCCTTGGTCAACACAGAAATCAAAACAGAAATTAAAAGATTCCTGGAGACAAATAAAATAAGAACAAGTCTTACCAAAATCTCTGGGATGTCATGAAACTAGTATTAAGTGGGAACACACATCAAGAAAATAGAAAGATCTCAAGTTAACTGCCTAACAAATCACCTTCTGGAACTGAAAAGACAAGATCACCAAAACCCTAACTTCAGCAGAAGAATCCTGATCACCAAAGCAAAAGCCCAAGTATGGGACATAGGAGAAAAAATATCATAGAAAAAAATCAACGAAACAAAAAAGCTGGTTCTTTGAAAGGATGAACAACACTGATGGACCCCTAGTCAGACTGACCAAGATAAAGAGAGAAAAAGCCCAAATAAACACAATCAAAAATACAAAAGATCAAGTCACAACTGATCCTGAAGAAATACCAAAGATTATCAGAGACTACTACGCACGCCTGTGTGGAAACAAACTTGATAGCCTAAATGAAATGGAGAATGTTCTGATAGCATACAACCCTCCAGGATTGAAACAAGAAGAAATTGAGACAGATGACTTTTCAGCAGAATTCTACAAAACATACAAGGAGGAACTGATATCAAACCTACTGAAAGTATTCCAGGCAGTAGGGAAAGACAGAACTCTTCCCAAATAATTTTATGAAGCTAACATCACATTCATACCCAAACTGGGTAATGATCCAACAAGGAAGAGAACTACAGGCCAATTTTCTTAATTAACTTAGACGCAAAAATTCTCAACAAGATTCTAGCAAATAGGATCCAACAACACATCTCAAAAATCATCGACCATGACCATGCAGGATGCAGGGCTGGTTCAACATCTGGAAGACCATAAATGTAATTCTATACATCAACAGATACAAAAATAAGAATCACATGATTATATCACTAGATGCAGAAAAAACTTTCAATAAAATCCACCACCCCTTCTTGATAAAAACCCTTGAACACATAGGTATAGAGGGAACATACCTCAAAATATGAAGAGCCATCAACAAAAATCCCACAGCCAACATACTGTAAAATGGGCAGACATTGGAAGCATTTTCCCAGAAAACCAGAACAAGAAGTGGATGCCACTATTACCCCTCCTGTTCAACATAGTGTTGGAAGTTCAAGCTATAGCAATCAGACAAGAGAAGGAAATCAAGGGTATCCAAATATGAAAAGCAAAAATCAAATATTCCCTCTTTGCAGATGATATGATCCTATACTTTGAAAATCCAAGAAAATCTGTCAAAAACCTCCTTACACTGATAAAAGACTGTGGCAAAGTCTCAGGGAACACAATAGGTGTGCAAAAGACAGTCACATTCTTATACACTAGCAACACACAGGCAGAGAACTGAATAAAAAGCACAGTCCCATTCACAATAGCCACAAAAAAAGGAAAGAAAAGAAATATCTCAGCATCTTCCTAACCAGAGAAGTGAAAGACTTTTTACAATGAAAACAACAAAACACTACTCAGGAGAAGTCAAAGAAGACACAAACAAATGGAAAAAATATTCCTTGCTCATGGATTGGAAGAATCAACACTGTTAAGATGTCCATTCTACCAAAGGTAATTTACAGATTCAATGGAATACCAATTAGATTACCAGCATCATTCTTCTTAGACCTGGAAACAACAATACAGAAATTCATATGGAAGCATAAACAAACACAAGTAACCAAAACAATCCTCATCAAAAGAAACAAAGCAGCCGGGCTCGGTGGCTCAGCCTGTAATCCCGCGCCTTTGGGAGGCTGAGGTGAGTGGATTGCCTGAACCCGCGGGTTCGAGACCCACCTGGGCAGCGAGACCTCATCGCTACAATAAATCAAAAAATCAGCCGGGCATGGTAGCACACGACTGTAGTTCCAGCTACTTGGAAGGCTGAGGTGGAAGGATCGCTGGAGCCCAGCAGGCGAGGCTGCAGTGGCCGGAAGCGGCCACTGCACTCCAGTCTGGGCGACCGAGTAAGACTCCAACTCAAAAATAAATAAATAAATAAATAAATAAATAAATAAATAATAAAATAAAAAGAAACAAAGCAAGAGGTATCACGCTCCCAGTCTTTAAACTTTACTATAAGGCTACAATAATCAAAATAACCTTGTATCCCTGTACACGAACAGGGATATAGACCAATGGAACAGGATAGAGATTCAGAAAGCAAAACCTGAAATTCTCCACCAACTCGTCTCTAATAAGGCTCCCACCAACAACCACTGAGTAGAGGAAAACCTATCCAGTAAATAGTGCTGGGAAAACTTGGCTGACCATATGCAGAAGATTGAAATAGGACCCCTACCTATCACCGTACACAAAAATTAACTCGAAATGGATTAAAGATCTAAACATAAAACCTCAAAGGTTTAGAATCTTAGAAAACGCAGGAGACACCCTCACAGAAGTTGGAATAGGCAACCAATTTCTAATCAAAACCCCAGATGCCCATGCTGTAAGAGCAAAGATAGACAAGTGGGACCTCATCAAACTGAAATACTTTTGCAAAGCAAAAGAAACCATCAACCACTGGAGAGACAGCCCACAGAATGGGAAAAAATATTTGCCAATTGTACATTTGACAAATACCTAACATCTAGAATCTACAGGGAACTGAATGTGCAGAAAAAATAAACAACCCCATTATAAAGTGGGCAAAAGACATGAATAGATACTTCTCAAAAGAAGACATAAAAGGAGGCAACAGACTCATGAAAAAATTCTCAGCTGCATTAATCATCAACGAAATTCAAATCAAAACCACACTAAGATACCACCTAACTCCACCTAGGATGAACATCATTAATAACTCAAAAAATAATAGATACTGGTGAGGATGTGGAGAAAAGGGAAAACTTTTACACTTTTGGTGAGAGTGTAAATTAATACAACCTCTGTGAAAAATAGTGTGGCGATTTCTAAAAGATCTAAAAATCGACCTTCCATACAATCCAGCAATTCCCCTTCTGGGAATATACCCTGAGTAACTAAAAACATTCTACTAAAAAGATACTTGCACACCTATGTTTGTTGCAGCACTATTCACAGTAGCAAAAACATGGCACCAACTGTACTGTTCTTCAGAACTGGACTGGATTAAAAAAATGTGGTACATATAAACAATGGAATATTATGCAGCCATAAAGAAGGACAAATTTATGGATTTCACAGCAACTTGGATGGTTGTAAAGTCTATCATACTCACTAATCTATCACAGAAACAAAGAACTGAGTACCACATGTTCTCACTCATAAGTGGACCCCGAACATTTGCCATAATCTATAAGAAAGGGATTGGTAGTAGTGGGATACTGCCGGGGTGGGAGTGGGGGAGACACAACATCAATAAGGGTACCTGATTTTAAACCAGGTGAAGTGGAGACCAAAGTGAGGCCCAAACTTTACCTGTACTATGACCACCTATCTACCTAATCCTGAGTTGTACCCTACCTCTTTAAAAAAAAATTTAAAAAAGGAATTGTCTTGCTGCTATAACAAATTACCATAAACAATGCCTTAGAATAATACTGATTTATACTCACAATTCTGGAGGTCAGGAGTCTGGAACAGTTCTTAAAGAGCTAAAATCAAATTCTTGGTAAAGCCAGTCCCTTATGGAAGCTCCAGGGAAGATCTCCCCCCACCCTTTTTTGGTCTCTTCCAGTTTCTGGAAAGACGTGGCATTCCTTGTTTCTTTCTGTGTCACTTCAATCTTTACTTTCATCGTTGCATTGCATTTCATTCTCCCTTCTTTTCTCTTCCTGATCCCTTCTTATAAGTATTATTGTGATTATACTGGGCCCACCAAGATAGTCTAAAATAATGTCTCTTCCCTTAGCATGATCCTTAACTTAATAATATGTGCAAAGTGCCTTTTGAGTGTAAATAATCGTTCATAGGTTCCAGGTATCAGGAGGCAGACATCATCAGGGATACTTCAATCTACACCACATTTGCTTATAATTTTTTCATACAAAGGAAAATCACTCAGACATTAAAAGGGGCACATTACTCACAGATGAAAAAATGTGCCCACCCCAGTTTTGATATTCAACTATATTCAAGTACAATGAATTTAGCCTTCGATATATCACTTAGATTCACTTTTCTGGTTCTTAACTTTCGCATTTAATCATCTAGTTCCTTCTCATGGCAATCAAACTGGCTATTCTGTCACAATTTTCTCACTCATCCAAGCAGATCGTCCACATTCTTGCCAGAGTTATAGCTCTAAAATTCAAATTTGCTAATGTCATTGCATTTCCTAAAAGCTTACACTGCGGATAGTAATTAAAGTATCCATAAGGTATGTCGTGATTTTTTTTGAGGTGGGAGTGGGTGGATCAGGGTCTCACTCTGTCTCAGACTGGAGTGCAGTGGCACAATCATGGCTCACAGCAGACTCAAACTCTTGGGCTAAAGTGATCCTCCCACCTTAACCTCCCAAGTAGCTGAGACTACAGGCATGCCCCATGCCTGGCGAATTTTTCCAATTTTTTTTTTTTTTGTAAAGACAAGTTCTCACTATATTGCCCACACTGATCTTGAACTCCTGGACTCAAGCAATGCTCCCACTTTGACTTCCCAAAGTGCTGGGATTACAGGCATGAGTCACTGTGCCTGGCTATATCATGTAATTTGAAGAGATATATTCAATATATGTGTAAGTATAAACAGCAAAAAACAAAAAACAAAAAAAACAAAAAACTCACAACACTATGAGTATTATATTTTTATGTGTGTATGTATATGTGGGTTGTATACCTGGAAAAGTATGAAAAAAATGCCACTAAACATTAGTAGTTATCTCTGGATGCTTTACAAAACTTATGATTTTTATTTTTAGGTAAATATTCTGAATGTTCTTTTTTTTTTTTTTTGCTATGAGCATATGGTAATTTAAAAGAAAACACATGAACTGGATAAATAAAATGTGGTATATACACATGATGGAATATTATGCAACCATAAAGAAAAACAAAATTATGGACTTTGCAACAACTTGGATGGATTTAGAGTCTATAATGCTCAATTTATCACAGAATCAAAGATCTGAGTACCACATGTTCACTTTCATAAGTGAACCCTGAACATTTATCATATTACTATAAGAAAGGGATTGGAAGTAGTGAGACACTGCCAGGGGAAGGGGGCATATAACATCAATAAGAGTACTCTAACTTTACCTGCAAGGTGACCACTTATGTACCTAACTCTGAGTTGTACCCCACATCTTTAAAATAAAAATAGCAATTAAAAAAACAGCAAAGTTATTAAACGTATCTATAGCTGCCCAATGGCTAAAAGATAGTTTGAGCTGCTCAGTGTGGATGGAAAGGCTACACTTACAAGTTCTTTCCACTTCACTTTTATGTCTTATTCTCCTGTAACTTCAAACCACAAACTCTGTGTTGGAATCACACTGGAATTACAGCAAATTCCCTGAACATCTCCACTTTGCCAGGTGTTGATATTTTCATATATATATATATATATATTTTATTCCAGGAATGTGTCGTGTGTGTGTGTGTGTGTGTGTGTGTGTGTGTGTGTGTGTGTGTGTGTAAACTATCTAGTTATCTCCCAAAACCCAGACAAAATATTGCCTCCTCTGGGAATACTTTCTTAATGTCCCAGGAGGACTTAGATTCTTCCTCCCCATTTTTCCAACATTAAAAAAAAAAATTTTGTATGTGAAATTTAACAGTTGAATGTCTATTTTTCTTCACTAGATTTTGACTCTTTTGTGTTCATGTTTGTATTTCAGTGATTTACATAGTGCCTGGAATAATTATGCTCTTAATATTTTGAAAAATTATTAAAAAGTAGTCTCTTAACCTGGAGACATGTAAAAATCAATGGTCATAGCTTCCCACCAGTTAGTATACTTTGTGGAGTTTTACTTTTTTTTAGCCAAAGCATGTTCTGTTTAGAAAACAAGATTCAGTAGGCTATACATATATGATTTATGCTTTCAGATGTTGCTAATTCTTAGAATAGTTGATTCAATGTCTAATTTCAGTGGCATCTCTGTCTAGATCTGCTGTCTTTAAATGGCTCTTAAAATCAATATTTCTCAATTTTGACATCTAATTTCTGTTCAGTAATTGATGGATATTAATTTATAAAACTTCAAGGAGAAACAATACATAGTTTCACACTGTATTTTTCCTTGGCCTGTGTTGTTGGGTAAAAGTATTGAGTTGCTCATTTCCCTTTTAGGTTCACCATTCAAGAAAAATTATTAATTGAGAACATTTAAAGGAAATTTCATATATGATATAATATTAGGTCCAAGACTAGGGTTCTGGTTAGTCAAAGGTACCTGAGGGATAGCTTTTATCTTCATGATGAAGGGTCAGTCATGACTAGGAATAAAATCAATTAGAATAGGAAAGTATGAACTAAAAAATTCAGAGAAGCATGTTTTAAACTTCAAAACCTCAGCATAATATGGGACAAATAATCTGGTATCAAAGGTTTAAGTACTCACAACTATTCCTGTGAGTGTAATATATACACACACATATATACACACATATGTAGTTGTAACATATATGTATATATATGTTATATAGTGTGTATATGCATACATATATATATATATATATATATACAGTGTGTATATGCATACATATCTAGTATATGTGTAATACACACACTTATGTAGTTGTAACATATATGTAATTGTTAACTTTATGTGTTGACTTGTCAGGGCAATAGGGTACCCAGATATTTCGTCAAACATTATTTTGGGTGTTCCTATGAGGGAGGTTTAAGGTGAGATTAACATCATCATTAGTAGACTGAGTGAAGCAGATTGCCCCTTTCTAATGTGACGGGCCTCAGTCAATTGGTTGAAGGTCTGAATAGAATAAAAAGACTGACTCTCCTCTGAGTAAGATCGAATCCTACTGCTTTTGAATCAGCATATTATCCTTTCCTTGCCGTTGGACTGAAACTGAAACATGAGTTCTTCCTGAGTCACAAGTCTACTGGACATCAGACTGGAATTACACGATTACACTGCTCACTTCCCTGCATGAGTCCCATAAAACACAACAATTTATCAATCTACAGAGAAATTCTGTAGTTTCCCATCCTTCTGCTTTTTTTTATTCTGCTTCCTTATGTCTACTCACCATATGTTTCCTTCAAAGCTAGATTCTCAAACATGATATTATCCAAGGAGTCTCTGACTCCCTCCTTCTCCTTTCCCAACAATTTGTGCTTATCTGATTACTGCCCAATGCTAGAAAAATCATGTGAATTCACTTGTCCTGGTGTTGGTAGATAATTGCTTCATCATTTTCTTTTATAAAAGATAGCATATATGAGGGGCAACCCCCCAAACCCCAAATTTATTTATTCAAAATTGTATATTTATTCTTACAAATAAATTCAGTCAATTTCAAAGTACTCTCCATTTGATGCAACACAACTATTTGGATGCTTTTTCCGCTACTCATAACAGTTTTTGAACTCATCAGTTTTGATGCCTTTTAATGATTCTGATGTTTTTTGTTTCATCACTTCAACATTAGCAAAACTTTCCCTTTAAGAACTTTTTACATCTGAGGAAACAAAGTCTCTGGGAGGAGATTTATGGAGGTCCATGACCAAAAACTACTGAACACTCAGTGTGGTGTGGGCAGGTGCAATCATAAATCACCCATCATAAAATGGGCAAAAGAGTTGGAAGAATCTCAAAAAAAAGAGAGAGAATTCACTGAAGCTGAACACAACCTTCCACAACAATGCTCGCTGGTACTCTGATGCTGATGGTTTCCTAAAACAGTTAGCTAGTCGGGGAGACCTATACTAGAAGGGACCCACCCTCCAAAGAGTAATTCCTTTTTTGGGGGGGTGCCCCCTTGTATGAGTGAAAATAGCATACTTCATTTGGTTGTTCCCTCCAAATCTCATATTGAAATGCGATCCTCAACATTGAAGGTGGGACTTAGTGGGAAGGGTTTGGGCCATGGGAATGAATTCCTTATGAGTGGACTGATACCATTCTCAGGTAATGAGTTCTCACCCTGTTCGCTGGTTGTTTAAAAGAGCCTAGTACCTCATTTTCTCACTCTTGTTCTCCGGTTCTCTCCATGTAACATGGCAGCTCCCTTGCTTTCCATCAAGAGGAATAGGTTTCTGAAGTCTCACGAGAAGTCAAGCAAATGCCAGCACCATGCAGATCTCTGAGCCAAATAAACTTTTTATTGTTATAAATTACCCGGCCTCAGGAATTTCTTTACACCAATGCAAAATGGACTAATACACTTCGTAGGAATATCAAAGTTATGGTTTCAGACACAACTGTGACTCCCTGCCTTTTCCTGCTCATGAAGATTTAGATAACAACAAAAATACAGATTGAAAGTATGTTTGTTCAAGAAAACAAAGTCTAGAGAAAAATTGGATTTCATTTAATCTCTTTGTGCTTTTTCCTATTAGACTGTCTGTGTATATTTTTGAGCAAATTAGTAAAACTGTACCTGATGCACCTGCATCCAACCATTTAACGGGATTCACCTCAGAAGAGTGCAACTGATTTGAAGTATACTCTATTTTATTCATATTTTCACTTTATAAATGAACACAGCAGTCATGTAGACTACAAATCACATCTTCACATTTAGCAACACAAAGATAGTCACTTATTGCTATGCTGAAAATGTCATGAGGCAATTTAGAAACACTCAGAGCTTATTAACATAATGAATTTTCTTTCATTTTGAATTAATATAATTCCTTAGTTCCTGAATGCCTTTGCTATTTTCCATTTATACAATAGTCTGATAAGGTAGGGGGAGATATTATTAACTACCCAGGAAAAATGAGAAAATGCTAATCCAAACTCATTAAAATTCTCTTAAGTCCACATTAAAATGAACATTTAATATTCTTAATGCTTAGTGTGTCTTTTTCAAGTCATTGGACCACAGTGTCAATGAGTGAATCTTCTCATAAATGGTGGTCATCAAGAGGTCTTGGATGAGTTACAGCATTTCTCCTAAGTGATGGGATCTGTTCAAAGACAAAGAAATATTGATTTTAACATTTCAGCATGTTTAAGACTAAAAAGTTCTTAGAGTTGAAAGTAAATTTAGCATGCAATAAAAATCTCAATTTTTAAATTTAATTTTCTGTTTTTTGTCAATTTCATATTAATGAATGTCTTCTATGTTAATTCAAGGGATTTAAAAATATTTTTAATTTATCAAGGATAAGTTTTTCCTATTTTAATAATTTTATCTTGGAATGGTTTTGAAACAGTAAATAAACAGATGGGTAAAAAAGAAAAGGATTTCTCTTTTGTTGTATGAGAAAGGGTAAACTATTATAAAATAGTATACAACTCTGTCTTAACATGAGCATTTAAGTCTATATTCAGAATATGTCCAGTGTAATTGATCAAACTATTAAAAAATCTTGTTTTATTCCAAGTGTGGTTTTATGACTTCATTTTTTAGCAAATGTGTTGTATTTTATTTACAAAGTTTATATGAGAGTTAAGTACAGTGAAAAATAAAATAGAATTAGTTTTATTGTACCACTCTTGGTCTTCTAAAAGGATATCATCACTGGTTATCTAGAATCCTCTCATACCTTGTCTTCAACTGAATGTTAGCTCAAACTGATGCAAAGACCACAGACAGTCATTGGGCAGACAGTTATAAGAGATTTTGTTTGTGGAGTCTTAAAAATAAATATTAGTTTATTATAATTGAGATTTATGGAAGTTGGGATTGTTTATGTGCTTAAGTGGAATAAATGCTTAGTATCAAATGTAATTTCTGTATGATGCATTTGCATCTGAGATATGTGATATAGAGAAAAGATCTTTTTCAACTCAATTACAGCTTTTTTTAAAACTAAAATTTTATGAAATTTTGTATCCTGGGACTAAAGTCAAGTCCTAGAAATAATTTACAACTGTATAGATAGTGAGAACTCAAAAGAGAACTATCAACTCTGGAGCTGTGTGTTTGCATTTTAAAAGAGTGATGAGACCTAAGAGTTTGGAAATACCTATATGTTGCAAAATTGAAGACACTGGAATTATATGGCCCTTAAGTTTACTTATATGCCAAAATATTAGTGAGAATATAGGATCCTTTCTATCCCTTCTCTGAGAAGCAAAGGCTTATTTTAGTTTTAAAACAGAGCTTATTAGCAAGAAAAAAAGAAGGAAAAAGGAAGATTCATGGCAGAAAGACCTGCCATGGGGAAGTCTCTCAACAAAGAAAAACTACCTCAAAGGTTTATTTTCAGTAGTGAAGGTGGGGCAGTTGCCTCTCTTTTCTACATAAATAATAGATAACCAGATTTATTTTCAGCATTTCTTTATAGGACACTTGACCTAACCTTAGTGCATCTCCCCAGGAGTAAAAATTGTGACGTGGGGAACCACATGATTAATATTTGGGTTGAACTGAATAGTGATAATCTGTCATTAAAAAATTGTGTGCATGCACTCAGGACAAAATTAATAAAGATGAAAATGTAAGAAAAATATAATTCTAGATACATACATTTCACTTATAGTACAATACATAAACAGACATATGCTATCAGAAGATCTATAGGTGGAGGGGAGACAAAAAATATATAACATAACATTAATACTTAACCAATATCACTTTATTCTTTATGTTTCTACAGCACCCTCTGCTACAATATTCATTAAATCCTTTAGGGGATATAGACTGGAGGCCGGCAGCAAGATGGCGACCGGGCAACCCGGCGTCTGAAGCCCTCTGCAAGGGAGATCTGCAGTGGGTCTCTGACTCTCACCCGGGGGGGCTGGGGACCCCAGCATTGCAGCCTGCTCTTCAGACAGAGCTCGGCCATCGCTACCGCTGGAACATCGCAATGACTGGACAGTTTTACTCCATTGCACTGTCCCGCCGCTGCCGCAGCCCCTCCCCCCACCAGCGCTCCCGTCGCTGCTGCCGCCGCTGCCGCTACCGCGGCCTCTGGCACGGGTAGCTCATCACAACCCGGCCGGAGGAGATCCACACCAAACCGCTTCAGGGAAGATCTGCTGGGATCGCTGCCACCGCTCCTGCGTCCGAGACTGTCCTGCCCGCCTGGTGTGGGGATCCTGTTGCCTACTCAGAGGCAGGCAGCCATCTTGTTCCTGTCCGCCTGACCCCCTCTGGGGCGAGCAGATGAGATAGCACCACCTGCTGGCGATTCAAGGTAACAACACCGAAACGGGACAAACAAGCTTGATAAAGACATAGACCAAACTTCTGAACCGAGGTTATTCTGAACTGTCCTTCACAGCAGATCAGGGGAACGGACCCTAACTGCAAACTAATTTACCAGCTTGAAAAGAAAACTAGAAATCAGACCTGAAAGGACATTGGACTTAAACGAAATGTCACAGAGTGTGCTTCATTGATTCTATTAGTTTAATGACTTAATTCTATTCCTACTGTATTGTTCCCTTTTTTCTCTTTTCCTTTTCCTTTTCTTCTCTTTTCTTCTGTCTGTAAACCATGTCTTTGTATAGAGGAACAGCACACTAATAAGGTGGTTGGATAGCTGGTATGTTAGCATCACTATATGTTTTATTTTTGTTTGTATGAGAGTTGGTTCGACTGTAGCTGTGGTCTATTGTTTTTATCTGTTTCAGTATAGGCCTCTCTCTCTATTTGTTGGCACACTCGTTTGTTTCCCCCTTTACTCCTCTATCTCTCCACTCCCCTCTTCAACCCACTATTTGCTCCATTCTCTCCCCTCTGCTAACCACATTTTATTTCAGGGAGTAAACCTACAGCCCCACTGCCCTGGAAAGATTCCAGGACAGTGGGAAGTGGGTTCCACATTATCCACACGCCTGTCAGCGAATAGCAGGACCTGCAGACAGATTTTGAATCACAGCTCTCCCCTTAAGTACATCTCAAAACTGCAAAAAGGACCACCTCCAACCTACAGTGCAACTTCAGAATTGAACAAAGTAAGAGGACATACATAAAGAATAGGAGATTGAACAAACAGAAGTAAAGCCAATCCCTTTACCTCCTGAATAACAGAATTAAAGAAGACGGTGACGTGGAGGG
>NW_007231706.1:94297-120614 GCF_000164805.1 Carlito syrichta | reverse complement strand
CGCAGCATTGTTCACAATAGCAAGAACCTGGAAACAACCATGCTGCCCATCAAAAGAGGACTGGATTAAAAAAATGTGGTACATATACACGATGGAATACTACGCAGCCATAAAAAAGAACAAAATCATGAATTTCGCTGCAACCTGGATGGAACTAGAGTCTATAATACTGAGTGACCTCTCACAAAAACAAAAATCCGAATATCACATGTTCTCACTCATATAATGGACCTTGAACATCCAATGCAATACTATGAGAAAATGACTGATGGTACTGGGAAACTATGGGGGGGAGGGGATGGGATTAACAGTAGCAAATATCTGTTGGGGGATGGGAAAACACTTCTTATCTACAGGGTGCCTGAATGAAACGTCATTGTACACCTAACCCTTAACTGTACCCCACAAAACCATAATAAAAAATACTGATTAATGAAAAAAAATAAAAAAATAAAAAAAATAAAATAAAATGAAATATAACAAAATAAAATAGAATTGAATAAAATAAAATAAACTAATTAGCCAGACTTATTTGTTCCAGGCTGGCATCCCAGCAATTGGAAGGCCGTGGTGGGAAGATTGCTTAAGGCCAGTGTTTGCGACTAGCCTGGGACTCATAGAAAACACTGTCTATACAAAATTTAAAAAATAAAATAGTAAAGTAAAATAAAATAAATTAAAATACAATAATTACCCAGACTTAATGGTTCCTGTCTATCATTCCAGGACTTTGTCAGGCCCAGAGGGGAGGATAGCTTGAGGCCAGGAGTTTGAGACTAACCTGGGCCTCATGGCAAAACCCTGTCTCTACAAAATAAAACCACGAAATAGTAAAGTAAAATAAAATAAAAAATAAATTGAAATAATTAGCCAGACAGTGGTTCCTGCCTGTCATCCCAGCACTTTGGAAGGCTGAGTTGATAGGATTGCAATAGACCTAGAGTATGAGACAAGCCTGGGAGTCATAGCAAAACCCTGTCTCTAAAAAATAAAAAAATAAAATTGTAAAGTAAAATAAAATAAAATAATTAGCCAGACTTAATGGTTCCAGCTTGTCATCCCGGCATTTTGGGAGCCAAGGCTGGAGGATCGCTTGAAGCCAGGAGTTTTAAACTAGTCTGGACTTCATAGAAAAACTCTGTCTATACAAAATAAAAAATAATATAGCAAAGTAAAGTAAAATGAAATAAAATTAAATTAGCTAAACTAAATTAAATTAAAATAATTAGTCAGACTTACTGGTACTTGCCTGTCATTCCAGCACTTTGGGAGGCTGAGCCAGGAGGATCATTTGAGTCAAGAAATTTGAGACTAGCCTAGGCTTCATAGAAAAAAACAGCCTATACAAATTAAAAAAAGAATAGATAGATGGGTAAGGTGATTCACAGTTGTCATCTCTGCATTTTGTCAAGCAGAGGAAAGAGGATTGCCTGAGCCCAGGACTTCAAGACCAGCCTTGGCAACTAGAAAAGACCTGTGCTCAACAATAAATAATACAACTAGCCAGGCATGGTGGTACATGACTGTATTTCCATCTACATTGTAGGCCAAAGCCTATAGTTTCAGCTACTGGGAAGGCAGGTAGAAAGATCACCTGAGCCAAGCAGAACAAGGCTGCAGTGGCCATGAGCATGCCTCTGCTCTGAAGTCTGCAAAGCAGAGTGAGACTGGCTAAAAAAAAATTAAAGAATTAGGATTTCATTTTTTAATATATATCCCAGGCAAATCTTTTATTCATTCATTATTTTTTTTCTGAGTCAGTTTCTCACTCTGTTTCCCATATAGCCTGTAGTTCCATGCTCATGGCCACAGTATACTCGACCTACTGGGCTCAGAGAATCCTTCCATTTCCCCCTCCAAGTAGCTGGAACTACAAGCATGTGCCACCATTCCCAGATAATATTTTGATTTTTATTGTAGAGATGAAATCTCACCAAATTGCCCAAACTGATCTCGAACACCTGGACTCAGGCAATTCTCTCCTGTTGGCCTCACAATGTGCTGGGATGACAGGCATGAGCCACTTTACCTGGTCCTATTTTTTTAATTTTTAAAATGTACTCTTTGGTTGCCTGAGGTGGCTCACACCTGTCATCTCAGCATTTTTCAGGCAGAGGTGACAGGATTGCCTGAGCCCAGGACTTTGAGACCAGCCTGGGCACCTAGGCAAGACCTCTGCCCTACAACAAATAAAACAACTAGTCAGGCATGGTGCTGCATACCTGTATTTCCAACTACTTTGTAGGCTATAGCCTGTATTTCCAGCTAGTGGGAATGCAGTGGCACCCTCACGGCCACCACAGCCTGGACCTACTAGGCTCAGGTGATCCTTCTGTCTCGCTCTCCAAGTAGTTGGAACTACAGTTGTCCACCACCATGCCCAGCTAATACTTTGATTTTTATTGTACAGAAGAGTTCTCACCAAATTGCCCAAAGTGGTCTCAGACACCCGGACTCAATCATTCCTCTCCCCTTGGCCTCCCAAAGTGCTGGGATGACAGGCATTAGCCACCACTCCCAGCCTTTTTTTCTTTTTAATGCCTGCTTTAGCTGGATAAGGTTGCTTTCGCCTGTCATCCCAGCACATTGGCAGGCAGAGGTGAGATGACTGCCTGAGCCCTGGGCTTCTAGACCAGCCTAGACAATTAGGTAAGACCTCTCTATATAATAAATAAAACAACTAGCCAGGCATGGTGGTGTATATCTGTATTTCCAGCTATTTTGTAGGCCAAAGCCTGTACTTTCAGCTACTGGGAAGACTGAGGCTTAAGAATCTCATGAACCCAGAACCAAAGCCATGGTGGTCATGAATATGAGACTGCCCTCCAGTCCAGAAAACAGAATGAGACTGGCAAAAAACAAATAAATAAAAGAATTAGGATTCATTCTTTTGATGTAAAATCCAATCAAATCTTTCTTAATGTTTCTGAGTCAGGTTCTCACTCTGTAGCCAGGCTGGAATGCAGTGGCACACTCAAGGCCACCGCAGCCTTGAGAACAGGGCTTAGGAGAACTTTCCACCATGCCCTCCAAGTAGCTGGAACTGCAGGTGTGTGCCACCATGCCCAACTAATATTTTGATTTTTATTGTAGAGACAGAGGTCTAACCAAATTGCCCAAACAGGTCTTGAACACCTGGACTCAGGTAATCCTCTCACCTTGGCCTCCCAAAGTACTGGGATGATAGGCATGGGCCACTATGCCCAGCCCTTGTTTTTTTTCATTTCTAAAATGTCTGGGTGAGGCAGTTCACAGCTGTCATCCCTGCACTTTTTGAAGGAAGAGGCAAGAGGAATGCCTGAGCCCAGGGCTTTGAGACCAGCCTTGGCAACTAGGCAAGACCTGTGCTCTACAATAAATGAAACAACTAGCTGAGAATGGTGGTGCATGACTGTATTTCCACCTACTTTGTAGGCCAAAGCCTATACCTCCAGATACTGGGAAGACTGAGGCAAATGGTTCACCTGAGCCAAGCAGACTGAGACTGAGGTGGCCATGTACTTGGGTATGCCACTGCTCTCAAGTCTGCAAAACAGAGGGAGACTGGCTAAAAAATAAATAAATAAAAGAATTAGGATACAGTTTTTTGAAATATATTCCAACCAAATCTTTCATTTGTTCTTTTTTTTTTTTCTGAGTTGATTTCTCACTCTGTTGTCCAGGGTGGAACGTAGTTGCACACTCACAACCACCACAGCCACAACCTATTGTGCTCAGGCAATCCCTCCATCCGAACCTCCAAGTAGCTGGAGCTACAGGTGTGTACCACAATGTGTGGCTAATGTTTTGATTTTTATTATAGAGATGAGATCACACCAAATTGCCCAAACTTGTCTGGAATACGTGGATTCAAGCAATCATCTCACCTTGACCTTCCAAAGTGCTGGTATGACAGGTTGAGCTACCATGCCTGGCCCTTTTTAAAAAAATATGTTTTTAATATATCTGCTTTAACTAGGTGATATGGCTCACACCAGTCACTCCAGCAGTTTGGCAGGCAGAGGTGAGAGGATTGCCTGAGCCCAGGGCTTCGAGATTAACCTGGGCAACTAATCAAGACCTCTGCTTTACAACAAATAAAACAACTAGCCAGGCATGGTGGTGCCTACCTGCATTTCCAGATGCTTTGTAGGCCAAAACCTGTACTTCCAGCTATGGGGAAGACTGAGGCAGAAGGATCAACTGACCAAAGCAGACCAAGGCTGCTGTGGCCATGAGCATGGCACCGCTCTCCAGCCAGAGAACAGAGTGAAACTGGCAAAAAAAATAATTAAGTAAAGAATCAGGATTCAATTTTTTAATGTAAATTCCAACCATATCTTTCTTTTTTTTCTTAGTTGGGTTCTCATTTGGTTGCCCAGGCTGGAATACGTGGCACACTCATGGCCACCGTATACTCGACCTACTGGGCTCAGAGAATCCTTCCATCTCCCCCTCCAAGTAGCTGGAACTACAAGCATGTGCCACCATTTCTGGTTAATATTCTGATTTTTCTTGTAGAGATGAAATCTCACCAAATTGCCCAAAATGGTCTCGAACACCTGGACTCAGGCAATTCTCTCCCCTTGCCCTCGCAATGTGTTGGAATAACAGGCATGAGCCACTTCACCTGGTCCTATTTTTCTAATTTTTAAAATGTACTCTTTAGCTGCATGAGGTGGCTCACACCTGTCATCCCTGAATTTTTCAGGCAGAGGCAAGAAGATTGCCTGAGCCCAGGGCTTCGAGACCAACCTGAACAGCTAGGCAAGACCTCTGCTCTACAACAAATAAAACAACTAGTCAGGCATGGTGCTGCTTGCCTGTATTTCCAGCTACTTTGTAGGCTATAGCCTGTAGTTCCAGCTACCGGGAAGACTGAGGCAGAGGAATCACCTGAGCCAAGCAGGCTGAGTCTGCTGTGGCTATGAGCATCATTGCTCTCCAGCCTGGGCAACAGAGTGAAACTGGCAAAAAAAAAATTTAAATAAAGGATCAGGATTCAATTTTTTAATGTAAATTCCAGCCATATCTTTCTTTCTTTTTTTCTGAGTCGTGTTGTCATTCAGTTGCCCAGACTGGAATGCAGTGGCATGCTCAAGGCCACAGTATACTTGACCTACTGGGTTCAGAAAATTCGTCCATCTTCCCCTCCAAGTAGCTGGAACTACAGGCATGTGCCAATATGCTGGCTAATATTTTGATTTCTATTGCAGCGATGAAATCTCACCAAATTGCCCAAACTGGTCTCAAACACCTTGACAAAGGCAACTCTCTCACCTTGGCCTCCCAAAGTGCTGGCATGACAGGCGTCAGTCAGCACTTTCATCCCTATTTTTTTAAATATCTGTTTTAACTGGGTGAAGTGGCTCATGCCTGTCTTCCCAGCACTTTGGTAGGCAGAGGTGAGATGAATGCCTGAGCTCGGGGCTTCAAGACCAGCCTAGGCAACTAAGCAAGTTCTTTGCTATACAACAAATACAACTAGCCAGGCATGATCATGCATTCCTATACTTCCAGCTATTTTGTAGTCTAAAGTCTGTAGTTCCAGCTACTGGAAAGACTAAGGCTGTTGGATGACCTGAGTCAAGCAGATCAAAGCTGACGTGGCCATGAGCATGCCACTGCACTATAGGCTGGGCAACAGAGTGAGACTGTCAAACAAATGAATAAATAAAAGAATTTGGATTCAATTTTGTGATATAAATTCCAGCCAAATCTTGCTTTTTTCTTTTTTTCTGAGTTGGGTTCTCACTCTTTTGCTCTGGCTGGAATGCAGTCGCATGCTCAATGTCTCCATATCTTTGTCCTACTTAACTCAGGCGATCCTTCCGCCTCACCCTCCAAGTTGCTGGACCTCTAGGCATGTGCCACCCAGCTGGGCTAATATTTTTATTTTTATTATGAAAACAAGGTCTCACCAAATTGCCCAAACTGGTCTCGATCACCTGGACTCAGGCATTCTTCTCAACTTGGCCTCCCAAAGTGATTCGATGACAGGGGTCATCCACCATGCCCAGCAATTTTTTTTAAGTGTCTACTTTAACTAAGTGAGGTGGCTCATGCCTGTCATCTCAGCAGTTTGGCAGGCAGAGACGAGAGTATTGCCTTAGTCTACGGGTTCAGGAACAGCCTGGGCAAATTGACAAGACCTCAGCAATACAATTTAAAAAAACTAGGTGGATATGGTGGAGCATTCCTGTATTTCCAGCTACTTTGTAGACTAAAGCCTGTAGTTCCAGCTACTGGGAAGACTGAGGTATAGTTTTGCCTGAGCCAAGACAACCGAGGCTCTGGTGGCCATGAGCATGCCACTGCTCTCCAGCCTGGGCAACAGAGTGAGGTTGGCTAAAAAAAGAAAAAAATGAAAGAATTAGTATTCAATTTGTAATATAAATTTCAACCAAATCCTTCTTTCTTTCTTGTTTGCTTTTTCTGAGTCAGGTTCTTAATCTGTTGCTCAGGCTGGAATGCAGTGGCAAGCTCAAGTCCACTGCAGCCTCAACTACTCAACTCAGGTGATCTTTCCACCACAGCCTCCAGTTAGCTGGAACTACAGGCGTGTGTCACCATGCCTCACTAATATTTTGATTTTTATTGTAGAGACAAGGTCTAACCAAATTGCACAAGCAGATCTCGAACACCTGTTCTCAGGTAATTCTCTCACCTTGGCCTCCCAAAATACTGGGGTGACAGGATTGAG
This sequence comes from Carlito syrichta, assembly GCF_000164805.1. Taxonomy (NCBI): domain Eukaryota; kingdom Metazoa; phylum Chordata; class Mammalia; order Primates; family Tarsiidae; genus Carlito; species Carlito syrichta. The sequence goes on along the minus strand of NW_007231706.1, from coordinate 113,932 downwards.
CCACCATGCCCAGTCCTTTTTGTTTTATTTTTAAAATGTCCACTTTAACTAGATGAGGTGGTTCACGGCTGTCATTTCTGCAGTTTGGCAGGGAGTAACAACAGGATTGCCTAAGCTCAGGGCTTCGAGACCAGCCTTGGCAACTAGGAAGACCTTTGCTCTACAATAAAAAAAAAACAACTAGCTGGGCATGGTGATGCATGACTGTATTTCCATCTACTTTGTAGGCCAAAGTCTGTAGTTCCAGCTACTGGGAAGACTGAGACAGAAGGATTAGCTGAGTCAAGCAGACTGAGGCTGTGGTGGCCATGAGCATGCCACTGCTCTCGAGTCTGCAAAACAGAGTAAGACTGGCTAAAAAAAAATTTTTTTTAATTAGGATTCAATTTTTTGATATATATTCCAGCCAAATCATTCATTCATTCTTTCTTTTTTTCTGAGTTGGTTTCTTACCCTGTTGCCCAGGCTGCAGTGGCACCCTCACAATCACTGCAGCCTGGACCTACTGGGCTCAGGCGATCCTTCCATCTCTACCTCCAAGTAATTGGAACTTCAGGTGTGTGTCACCATTCCTGGCTAATATTTTGAGTTTTATTGAAGAGACACGTTCTTACCAATTTGCCCAAACTCGTCTCAGACATCTGGTCTCAAGCATTCCTCTCCTCTTGGTCTCCCAAAGTGCTTTGATGACAGACATTAGCCACCATGCCCAACCTTTTTTTCTTTTATTTTTAAAATGCCCCCATTAGCTGGGTGAGGTGTCTTATGCCTGTCATCCCAGCACTTTGGCAGACAGAGGCAAGAGGATTGCCTGAGTGCAGGGCTTCTAGACTAGCCTGGGCAACTAGGCAAGAACTCTCTCTACGATAAATAAAACAACTAGCAGGGCATGGTGGTGCATGCCTGTATTCCCAGCTACTTTGTAGGCCAAAGCCTGTAGTTCCAGCTACTGGGAAGACTGAGGCAGAAGGATCTCCTGAGCCCAGAATTGAGGTACGGTGTCCATGAGCATGAGACTGCACTCCAGTCTGGTCAACAGAGTGAGACGGGCAAAAAAATAAATAATCAAAAGAATTAGTATTCCAATTTTTATGTACATTCCAGTCAAATCTTTCTTGCTTTCTGTTTCTGTGTCAGGTTTTCAGTATATTGCTCTGGCTGTAATGCAGTGGCACACTGAAGGCCACCTCTGCCTCAAACTACTGGGTTCAGGTGATCCTTCCGCCTCAACCTTCAAGTAGCGGGAACTCCAGGCATGCACCACCCTGCCTGGCTAATACGTTCATTTTATTGTAATGACAAGGTCTCACAGAATTGCCCAAACTGGTCCCGAACACCTGGACTCAGGCAATCCTCTCACCTTGCCCTCCCAAAGTACTAGAATGACAGTCATGAGCCACCATGCCCAGCCCTGTTTTTTTTTTTTTTAATTTAAATTGTCCCCTTTAGCTGTGTAAAGTGGCTCACACCTGTCATCCTAGCACTTTGGCAGGCAGAGGCAAGAGGATTGCCTGAGCCCAGGGCTTCGAGACCAGCACGAAGTAGGCAAAACCTCTGCTCTACAATAAATAAAACAACTAGCCTGGCATGGTGGTGCATGCCTGTATTTCCAGCTGCATTGTAAGCTAAAGCCAATAGTTCCAGCTCCTGGAAGACTGAGGCAGAAGGATTTCCTGGACCAAGCAGATCAAGACTGTGGTGGCCATGAGCATGTCGCTGCTCTACAGCCTGGGCAACAGAGTGAGATTGGTTAAAAATTAAAAAAAAAATTAAAGAATTAGGATTCAATTTGTGATGCAAATTCCAACCAAATCTTTGTTTCTTTCTCTTTCTGAGTCAGGTTCTCACTCTGTTGCCATGCTGGAATGCAGTGCAATGTTCATGGCCACCACAACCTCAACCTACTGCACTCAGGTGATCCTTCTGCCTCATCCTCCAAGTAGCTGGAACTACAGGCATGTGCCATGATGCCCAGCTAATATTCTGATTTTTTGTAGAGACAAGGTCTCACAAATTGCCCTAACTTGTCTCATACACACGGACTCAGGCAATTCTCTCACCTTGGTCTCCCCAAGTATTGGGATGACAGGCATGAACCACCACACCCAGCCCCCTTTTAAATATATTTTTAAAATATCCAATTTAGTTGGTTGTGGTGGCTCATGCCTGTCATCCCAGCATTTTGGCAGGCTTAGGCAAGAGGATTGCCTGAGCCCAGGAGGGCTTCAAGACCAGACTGGGAAATTAGGCAAGACCTCTGCTCTAAAATATATAAAATGACTAGCCAGGCTGGTGGTGCATGCCTGTATTTCCAGATACTTTGTAGGCCAAAGCCTGTAGTTCCAGCTTCTGGGAAGACAGAGACAGAAGGATCACCTGAGCCAAGCAGACCGAGTTTGTGGTGGCCATGTGCATGCCACTGCTCTCAAGCCTGGGTAACAGAGTGAGACTAGTCAAAAAGAAAGAAAGAAAGAAAGAAAGAATTAGAATGCAATTTTTTGATATAACTTCCAGCCAAATCTTTCTTTCTTTCTTTTCTGAGTCAGGTTCTCACTCTTGCTCAGGCTGTAATGCAGTGGCATGCTCAAGGCAACCACAGCCTGAACCTACTGGGCTCGGGTCATCTTCCATCTCAACCTTCAAGTAGCTGGAACTTCAGGTGTGCACCACCATTCCTGGATAATATTTTGATTTTTATTGTAGAGACGAGGTCTCACCAAATTGCCTAAACTCATCTTGAACACCTGGACTCAGACAATCCTCTCGCCTTGATTTCGCAAAGTGCTGGGATGACAGGCATGAACCACTATGCCTGGAGCTCTTTTTTTTTTTTTTTAATGTCTGCTTTAACTAGGCTTCGACCTGTCATCTCAGCACTTTGGCAGTCAGAGGTGAAGGATTCCCTGAGGCCAGGGGTTCAAGACCAGCCTGGGAAAATTTTCAAGACTTCTCCTCTACAATGAATAAAAAACTGGGTGGATAGGTGTTGCATGACTGTATTATCAGCTACTTTGTAGGCTAAAACATTTATTTCCAGCTAATGGGAAGACTGAGGCAGAAGGATTGACTGTGCTAAGCAGACCAAGTCTGTGGCAGCCATGAGCATGCCACTGCTCTCTAGCCATGGCAACAGAGTGAGATTGCCTAAAAAAATTAAATTAAAGAATTAGGATTCAATTTTTTGATGTAAATTCCAGTCAAATCTTTCTTTCTTTTTATGAGTCAGGATCTCACTGTGTTGCTCAGGTTGAAATGCAGTGGCACCCTCAAGGCCACCACAGCCTTGACCTATTAGGCTCAGGAGATCCCTCCACCTCACGCTCCAAGTATGTTTTAAATTAAAGGTGTGCTCTACCATGCCTGGCTAATATTTTGATTTTTATTGTAGAGAAGAGTCTCACCAAATTTCCCAAAGTGGTCTCTAACACCTGGATTCAGGAAATCCTCTCACCTTGGCCTCCCAAATTGCTCAGATGACAGGCATGAGTCACCATGCCAGGCCTCTTTTATTTTATTTTTAAAATGTCCTCTTCACTGGTGACCTGGCTCACGCTTTTCATCCCAGCACATTGGCAGGTAGAGGTGAGAGGATTGCCTGAGACCAGGGCTTAAAGACCAGTCTAGGCAACTAGGCAAGACCTTTGATTTACAACAAATAAAACAACTAGCCAGGCATGGTGGTGCATACCTGTATTTCCAGCTACTTTGTAGGCTATAGCCTGTAGTTTCAGCTACCGGGAAGACTGAGACAGAAGGATTGCCTGAGTCAAGCACACTGAGTATGCAGTGGCCATGAGCATCAACACTCTCCAGCCTGGACAACAGAGTGAAACTGGCAAATAAATAAATAAAAAAAGAATGAGGATTCAATTTTTTGATATAAATTCCAGCCAAATATTTCTTTCTTTTTTTTTTTTTTCACAACCGGGTACTCATTCAGTTGCCCAGGCTGGAATGCAGTAGTACCATCAAGGTCACAGAATACTCATCCTACTGGGCTCAGGGAATCCTTCCGTCTCACCCTCCAAGTAGCTGGAACTATAGGCAGGCACCAGCATGCCTAGCTAATATTTTGATTTTTATCATAGAGACGAGATCTCACCAAATTGCCAAAAACTGTCTCAAAAATCTTGACACAGGCAATCCTCTCACCTTAGCCTCCCAAAGTGCTGGAATGACAGGCGTCAGCCACCATGCCTGTCCCTATTTTTTTAATATCTGCTTTATCCAGGTCAGGTGGCTCAGCCTGTCATCCCGGCACTTTGGCAGCCAGAGTCGAGAGAATTGCCTGAGCCCAGGGTTTTGAGACCAGCCTGGGCAACTAGGCAAGACCTCTGATCTACAACAAATAAAACAACTAGCCAGGCATGGTGGTGCATGCCTGTATTTCCAGCTACTTTGCAGGTTAAATCCTGTAGTTCCAGCTACTGGGAAGACTGAGGCAGTAGGATTGCCTGAGCCAAGCAGACTGAGGCTGACATGGCCATGAGCATGCTACTGCACTCCAGGCTGCGCAACAGAGTAAGACTGTCAAAAAATGAATAAATAAAATAATTAGGATTCAATTTTGTAATGTAAATTCCTGCCAAACCTTTCTTTTTTTATTTCTGAATGGAGTTCTCATTCTGTTGCTCTGGCTGGAATGCAGTGGCATGCTCAATGCCATCTAGCCTCCCCCTCTTAGCTCAGGCAATCCATCCACCTCACCCTCCAAGTAGCTGGAACTACAGACATGTGCCACCCTGCCTGGGTAACATTTTGATTTTTATTGTAGAAATGAGCGCTCACCAAATTGCCTAAACTTTCTTGAACACCTGGACTCAGGCAATCCACTCAACTTGGCCACCAAAAGTGCTGGGATGACAGGCTGAGCTACCACGCCTGGCCCTTTTTTAAAATATATTTTTAAAATGTCTGCTTTAACTGGGTTAAGTGGCTCACACCAGTCATTCTAGCACTTTGGCACACAGAGGTCAGAGAATTGGCTGAGCCCAGGGCTTTGACTCTAGCCTGGGAAAGTAGGCAAAACATCTGCTCTACAATAAACAAAACAACTCGTTGGGCATGGTGGTGCATACCTGTATTTCCAGCTACATTGTTGGCTAAAGCCTGTAGTTCCATCTACTGGGAAGACAAAGGCAGGATTGCCTGGGCCAAGCAGACCAAGACTGCAGTGGCCATGAGCATACCACTGCTCTACAGCCTGGGCAACAGAGTGAGACTAGCTAAAAAAGAAAGACTAGAGAATTAGGATTCAATTTGTGATATAAATTCCAACCAAATCTTTCTTGCTTGCTTACTTTTTCTGAGTCAGGTTCGCAATCTGTTGCTCAGACTGGAATATAGTGGCATGCTTAAGGCCACCGCATCCTCGACCTAGTGGACTTAGGTGATCATTCCGCCTCACCCTCCAAGTAGCTGGAACTACAGGCATGTGCCATCATGCCCAGCTAATATTTTGATTTTTATTGTAGAGATGAGGTCTCACCAAATTGCCCAAACTGGTCTTGAACACCTGGATTCAGATAATCGTCTCCCCCTGGCCTCCTAAAGTGCTGGGATGATAGGCATGAGGCACTATAACTGACCTTTTTAAAACTATTTTTTAAATGTCCCCTTTAGTTAGGTGAGGGGGCTCACACCTGTCATCCTAGCGTTTAGCAGGCTGAGGTGAGAGGATTGCTTGAGCCAAGGGCTTCGAGACAAGCTTGGGCAACTAGGCAAGACATCTGATCTACATCAAATAAAACAACTAGCCGGGCATGGTGGTGCATGCCTGTATTTCCAGCTACTTTTTTTAGGCTACTGCTTGTAGTTTCAGCTTCCCGGGAAGACTGAGGCAAAAGGATCACCTGAACAAAGTAGACCAAGGCTTTGGTGACCATGAGCATGCCACTGCTCTTCAGGTTGGGCAACAGAGTAAGACTGTTTAAAAAAAAATTAAAGAATTAGGATTAATTTTTTTGATATAAATTCCAGCCAAATCTCTCATTTTTAATTTTTTTTTCTGAATCGGGTTCTTACTCTGTTGCTCAGGCTGGAATGCACAAGTCCACAGCAGCTTTGATTTACTGGGCTCTGATGATCATTCCTTCTCTCCTCCAAATAGCTGGAACTATAGGTGTGCACCAACATGCACGCCTAATATTTTGATTTTTATTGCAGAGATTTCACCAAATTGCCCTAATTTTTCTCAAACACCTGGAGATGAGGTATCACCAAATTGCCCTAACTGTTCTCAAACACTTGGACTCTGGCAATCATCTTACCTGGCCTCCCAAAGTGCTGTGATGACAGGCATCAGCCACCAGGAATAACCCTTTTTTATTGGTAATAAAATGTCCACTTTAGCTGGGTGAGGAGGCTCATGCCTGTCATCCCAGCAATTTGGCAGGCAGAGGCAAGAGTACTGCGTGAGCCCAGGGCTTCAAGACCACCCTGGGCAACTCAACAAGACCTGTGCTCTACAATAAATAAAACAACTAGCCTGGCATGGTGGTGTATGCCTGTATTTCCAGCTACTTTGTAGGCTAATGCCTGTAGTTCCAGCTACTGGAAAGACTGAGGCAGAAGGATCACCTGAGCCAAGCAGACTGAGGCTGCAGTGGCCATGAACATGCCACTGCTCTCTAGCCTGGGCAACAGAATAAGACTGGTTAAAAACAAATTAAATTAAAGAATTAGGATTCAATTTTTTGATGTAAATTCCAGCCACATCTTTCATTCATTTTTTCTTTTTTTTTCTTTTTTCTGTGAGTCAGGTTCTCACTCCGTTGTCCAGGCGGGAATGCAGTGGCACACTCACAGCCACCACAGCTTCAACCTACTGCGCTCAGGCGATCCTTTCACATCACCCTTCATGTAGCTAGACCTACAGGCATGGGTCACCATTCCTGGCTAAGATTTTGATTTTGATTGTAGAGAGGAGATCTCATCAAATTGCCCCAACTGGTCTCAAACACCTGGACACAGGTAATTCTCTCACCTTGGCCTCCCAAAGTCCTGGGATGACAGGGGTGAATCACCATGCCCGCCCCTCTTTTTTTTTTAAATATCTGCTTTAACTGGGTGAGGTGGCTCATGCCTGTCATCCCAGCTCTTTGGCAGGCTGAGGCGAGAGTATTGTCTGAGCCCAGGGCTTCGAGAAAAGTCTGGGCAACTAGGCAAGACCACTGCTCTACAATTAATAAAACAACTTGCTGGGCATAGTGGTCCATGCCTGTATTTCCAGCTACTTTATAGACTAAAGCCTGTAGTTCCCGCTATTGGGAAGACTGAAGCAGAAGGATCTCCTGAGACAGAACTGAGGCTATGGTGGCCATGAGCATGCCACTGCACTCTAGCCTGGGCAACAGAGTGAGAATGTAAAAAAAAAATTAAAAATTAAAGAAATAAGATTCAATTTTTTGATGTAAATTCAAGCCAAATCTTTCTTTCTTTCTTTTTCTGAGTCAGATTCTCACTCTGTTGCTCAGGCGGGAATGCAGTGGAATGTTCAAGGCCAAGGAAGCCTCGGCCTATTGGGCTCAGGTGATCCTTCCACCTTCACCCTCCAATTAGGTGGAGCAACAAGCATGTGCTACCATGCCTGGCTAATATTTTGATTTTTATTGTAGAGACAAGGTCTCCAAATTGCCCAAACTGCTTCCGAACACCTGACATAGACAATCCTGTCACAATGGCATCCCAAATTGCTGAGATGACAGGCATGGGCCACCACGCCCAGCACTTTTTTTTAATGTCCACTTTATTAGGGTGAGGTGGGGCATGCCTGTCATTCCAGCATTTGGCAGGCTGAGTTGAAAGCATTGCCTGAGACCACAGCTTCGAGACCAGCCTGAACAACTAGGCAAGTTCTCTGCTCTATAATAAATAAAACAACTAGTCGTGGTGGATGGTGCATGCCTGTGTTTCCTGCTACTTTGTAGGCTAAAGCCTGTAGTTATAGCTACTGGGAAGACTGAGGCAAAAGAGTTGCCTGAGCCAAGCATACCGAGGCTGCGGTGGCCATGAGTATACCACTGGTCTCCAGCATGGGAAACGGTATGAGACTGGCAAAAAAAAAAAATTAAAGAATTAGGATTCAATTTTTTAATGTAAATTCCAGCCAAATCTTTCTTTATTTTTCTAAGTTGGATTCTCACTCTGGTGCTCAGGCTGGAAGGCAGTTGCAAGCTCAAGGTCACCGCAGACTAGACATTCTGGGTTCATGTGATCCTTCCGCCTCACACTCCATGTATCTGGAACTATAGGCATGCACCGCCTTGCCTGGCTAATATTTTGATGTTTATTGTAGAGATGAAGTCTCACCAAATTGCCCAAACTGGTCTCAAACACCTGGACTCAGGCAATCCTCTCACCTTGGCTGCCCAAAGTACTTGTATTACAGGCATGAGTCACCACACTCAGACTCTTTTTTTATTTTTAACATGTCCACCTTAGCTGGATGAGGTGGCTCATGCCTGTCATCCCAGCACTTTGGCAGGCAGAGGCAAGAGAATTGCCTGAGCCCTGGGCTTTGAGACCAGCTTGGGCAACTAGGAAAGAGGTCTGTTCTACAATAAATAAAACAACTAGCCAGGCATGGTGGTGTATGCCTGTATCCTGCTACTTTGTAGGCCAAAGCCGTTAGTTCCAGCTACTGGAAAGACTGAGGCAGAAGGATCACCTGTGCAAAGCCAACTGAGTCTGTAGTGGCCATGAGCATACCACTGCTCTCCAGCCTTAGCAACAGAGTGAGACTGGTTAAAAAAAAATTAAAAATAAGGATTCAATTTTTTAATGTAAATTTCAGTCAAATCTTTCTCTCTTTTTCTGAGTTGGGTCTCAATCTGTTGCTCAGGCTGGAATGCAGTGGCACACTTATGGCCACTGCAGCCTCGACCTACTGGGCTCAGGCAATCCTTCTGCCTTACCCTCCAAGTAGCTGGAACTACTGGGGAGCACCACCATTCCTGGCTAATATTTTGATTTTTATTATAGAGATGAGGTCTTACCAAATTGCCCAACCTGGTCTGAATCACCTGAACTCAGGAAATCTTCTCATCTTGGCCTCCCAAAATGCTAGGATGACAGGCATGAGCCACCATCCCAGGCCCTTTGTTAAAAAGTTTATAAAATGTCCTTCTTATCTGGGTGAGGAGGCTCACACCTGTCATCCCAGCATTTGGCATGTAGTGGCGAGAGGATTGCCTGAGCCCAGGGCTTTGAGACCAGACTGGGCAACTTGAGAAGACCTCAACTCTATAACAAATAAAACAAGTAGCCTGGCATGGTGGTGCAGGCCTGTAATTAGGCTACTCTGTAGGTTGAATCCTGTAGCTTCAGCTACTGGGATGACTGAGGTAGAAGGATCGCCTGAGCCAAGCTGCCCAAGGTTGCCATGAACATGCCATGCTCTCCAGCAGGGGCAACAGAGTGATACTGGCTAAAAAAATTAAAGAATTAAGATTCATTTCTTTGATATAAATTCCAGCCAAATCTTCATTCATTCTTTCTTTCTTTCTTTCTTTTTTCTGAGTCAGGTTTTCACTCTGTTGCCAAAGCTGGAATGCAGTGGCATGCACACAGTCACCACAGCCTTGACCTACTGGACTCAGTCATTGCTTCTGCCTCACCCTGCAAGTATATATAGCTACAAGTATGTGCCCACATGCCAGGCTATTATTTTGACTTTTATTGTAGAGATAAGATCTCACCAAATTGCCCAAACTGGTCTAGAGTATCTGGACTCAATCTGTCCTCTCACCTTGGCCTCCTAAAGTGATGGAATGACAGGCATGAGTCACTTGTCAAGTTGCCCAGGCTGGTATCGAATCCCTGGGCTCAGGCAATCCTCTCTCCTCTGCTTGCCAAAGTGCTTGGATGTCAGGCATGAGCCACCTCACCGAGTTAAAGCAGACTTCTTTTTTATTAAGAGGGCCAGGCATGGTGGCCCACACCTGTTATCCTAGCATATCAGGAGGCCAAGGTGAGAGAATTGCCTGAGTCCAGGTGTTCAAGACCACTTTGGGCAATGTGGTGAGACCTTGTCTTTATAAAAATTTCAAAATATTAGCAAGGGATGGTGGCACATGCATGTAGTTCCCACTACTTGGAGAGTGAGGCAGAAGGATCACCTGAGCCCAGTAGGTCGAGGCTGCAGTTGCCTTAAGCATGCTACTGCATTCCAGCTGAGAAACAGAGTGAGAACCTGACTCAGAAAAAGAAAGAAAGAAAGAAAGAAAGAAGGAAGGAAGGAAGGAAGGAAGGAAGGAAGGAAGGAAGGAAAATTTGAATGGAATTTACATCAAAAAATAGAATCCTAATTCTTTAATTTTTTTTTTTTAGCCCATCTCACTCTTTTGCCCAGGCTGGAGAGCAGTGGCATGCTCATGGCCATTGGAGACTCGGTCTGCTTGACTCAGGTGATCCTTCAGCCTCTGTCTTCCCAGTAGCTGGAACTACAGGCTTTGGTTTACAAAGTAGTTGGAATTACAGTCAATTATTTTTAAAATATTCACTTTAGCTGGATGAAGTGGCTCACATCTGTCAACCCAGCACTTTGGCAGGCAGAGGTGAGAGAATTATCAGAGCCCAGAGCTTCTGGCTAGTTGTTTTATTTATTGTAGAGCAGAAGTCTTGCCTAGTTGCCTAGGCTATCTTGAAGCTCTGGGCTCTGATAATTCTCTCACCTCTGCCTGCCAAAGTGCTGGGATGACAGATGTGAGCCACTTCATCCAGCTAAAGTGAATATTTTAAAAATAATTTTAAAAAATGGTCTGGGCCTGCTGGCTCATGCCTGTCATCCCATCATTTTGGGAGATCAAGGATATAGGATTGTCTGAATCCAGGTGTTTGAGAGCAGTTTGGGCAATTTGTTGAGACCTCATCTCTACAATAAAAATTAAAATAGCACCAGGCATGGTGGCCCATGCCTGTAATTCTAGCTACTTGGAAGGTTGTTGGGGCCTGGCCATGGAGGCCCACTGAGCGTTAGGGATCAGGAAGGGTCATTGACCCTGAGACCACTAGGATGTGTTTGGGAGCTGTTGACCCCATTCCCTCCCTCCTTTTCCATTTGGCACAAACTACCAAGAAAAGCTCCAGCTGGCTCTAACAGGAAACTCTGAGACCGGAACATATACAGCTAACCTAGGATTCTATTGTTCCCATTCCCCACAGCTTATGGTCTTTTGCTTTATCACAATTTAAGTTTGGCTTTGAGTCACATTGAGGAGCCTTAGTACAGGTCACTGGTTCTCTTGATGTGACCTTTAGAAATTTATAGATATAGGTTTTAGAAAATAGTTTATATAAAGAAAATTTAAGTAACCATTTTATTATAGAAGTATGGTTAGTTCAGTTTGATTTAGGGGGCCCAGTGAAGTTTGAATTAGGACAGCTGGTGCTAGGAGAGTGTAACCATAGCAACAATTGTTTTAATAAAAACTAGTTTGAATTAGTACATAATAGTGGAAGTTAATAATTCACTATGGTGGTTTTGGGTTTAGACACTGAGTGATGTTAATTCAAGATGATGTAGTTGTAATATAATTAAGGGCACATAAGAAACTGGTTTGGGGAACATTAAGCTAGCATAAGATACAAAAAGATAATTTGTGGTTGTTATTCCTCATGTCCTTCCTTATGTATGAAAGAACATCTGCTTGAGAATGGGGGATATCCTTTATGCACCTGGACCTGTTCATGTGAAAGGCACATGCTACCTTTGTTTCCTGTGATGAGGACTTTGCAGAGTTTGGGGATAAAAGCCCTGAGATTACACCCATTAAACAGCTTCTGGTCACCTGAGCAGGAGTCCAGTCTCTTTCTTTCTCCCCTTTCTTTTTCTTTCTCTTTATTTCTCCAGAATAATTGCCGATGCTGCCACACCTTCCAAGGGACCCCCTAAATCTCTCTGCAGGGACTGGCCCCCGCACGGGATCAGGGAGGGCTGTGGACCCCAAGACCACTAGGATGCGTTCGGGAGCTCTTGACCCCATTTCCTCCTCCCTTTTCCTATTTGGCACATTCAGCCAAAAGGAGCTCTGCTGACCTAAGCTGAAGGCTCTGCGACTGTGACGGGCATGGCTAGCTCTAGAAACTCATTGTTCCTGTTTCCCATGAACTGCAGTTTCAGTTTAGGTATTAGATATAATTCAAACTCAGGTCACATTTGGGAGCCTTTAATATAGTACAAGCTTCTTTATAAGATTTAAAAGTATATTTGTAGAATTAGTATATGCATATGGAGAGCTGTTTTCAGCTTTAGATGGTATAGATGATTATCTAGAGTTACCAGAAATGGCCCAGCACGAACTTTGGGCTGGGCCACATTCCTAAGGGCCCAGTGTGTACTTTGGACTGGGCTGCATTTTTTTAAAACCAGTTTTAGCTACAATTAGTGTAGGGTTTTTCTATTTATTATAGAAACTGAATTTATTTTACTCATAGAAAGTATTGTAGAATAGGTCATGCTAACATCAGGGAATTACATTAGTTCAAGCATGATCAAACATGATATTTTGAAGTTTAATAAGAATACAGCTAACTTTAGAAATTTCATCATTCCCATTTTCTACTATTGTGGTTTTGGCCTTAGTACAATTCACAGTTGATATTTGGGTTTTATTTTTAGAAGCTTTATTGCTGATGATCAGCTTTATATATTAGGATTAGGAATTAGAAACTTTTATAGAAATTAAGATAGATATATAGGATTTTAGAATAGCCATTTTGTTAAGAGATTGTAATCAATTGTTCCTAGAAAAGGCCCAGTGTGATCTTTGGACTGGGCCACATTCTTTAGGAACTGGTTTGAGCTATAATTAAGAGTTTCTATAGTGTAGGTAGAATTAGCACAAAACAGAAAGGAATTAAGATTTAAGTTAGTCATTAGGTTTTGTGTATGTACAAGTTTTAGAAGTTATTGATTATTAGAATATTATAATGTTAGGATTGTTGTATTGCTTTTGAGGAACATTAACCAAGTGAGATAATTTTGGAATTGTCCCTCCTCATGCTTGGGAATACACCTGGTGACTGGGGGATGCCCCTCATCCACCTGGCTTTGTGTTCATGTAAAAGTCTTGTGATTTAATTGGGATTGTCCTTCCTCATCCTTGAGGAAACACCTGGTGAGTGGGGAATGTCCCTCATCCATCTGGCTTTGTGTTCATGTGAAAGTCTTGTGATTTAACCCATGAAAATTTAGGATAAAAAGCTTACAATTTGTCCCATTAAATGGCTTCTTCACTAGACAGAGTCCAGTCTCTTTCTTTCTCCTCCTTTCTTTCTTTTATTATCTATCCCTTCCAGATTCACCAATGCCACCACATCTTTCCAGGGACCCCCAATATCTGCAGGGGCTGGCCCCCACAGAAGGTGAAGCAGAAGGATAGCCTGAGCCAGTAGGTCAAGGCTGCGGTGGCCTTGAGCATGCCCCTGCATTCCAGCATGAGAAACAGAATGAGAACCCGACTTAGAAGAAAAAAGAAAGAAAGAATGCAAGATTTGGCTGGTATTTATATCAAAAAATTCAATCCTAACTCTAATTTTTTTTTAGCCAGTCTCACTCTGTTGCTCAGGCTGGAGAGTAGTGGCATGCTCATGGTCACCATAGACTTGGTTGGTTTGACTCAGGCGATCTTTCTGCCTCAGTCTTCCCAGTAGCTGGAAATTCAGGCTTTGGATTACAAAGTGGCTGGAAAAATAGGCATGAACTACCATGCCTGGCTAGTTGCTTTATTTATTGTAGGGCAGAGGTCTTGCCTAGTTGCCCAGGCTGGTCTCAAAGCCCTGGACTCAGGCAATCCTCTCGCCTCTTCCTGCCAAAATGCTGAGATGACAGGCATGAGACACCTCACCCAGCAAAAGCGGTCATTTAAAACTAAAAACAAAAACAAAAAAAGCAGCCAAGTGTCATGGCTCTTGCCTGTCATCTCAGCACTTTGGGAGGCCAAGGTGAGAGAATTTCCTGATTCTACGGTTTTGAGTCCAGTTGGGTGATTTGGCGACACCTTGTCTCTACAATAAAAATCAATACATTAACCAGCCATGGTGGCTCATGCCTGTAATTCCAGCTATTTGGAGGGTGAGGCAGAAGGTTTGCCTAAGCCCAGAAGGTCTGGGCTGCGATGGTCTAGACAGAGTGAGAACCCAACTCAGAGAAAGAAAGAAAGAAAGAAAGAAAGAAAGAAAGAAAGAAAGAAAGAAAGAAAGAAAGAAAGAGAAAGAAAGGGAGAAAGACTTGGTTGGAATTTACATCAAAAAATCGAATCCTAGTTCTTTAACTTAATTTTTTTCCAGCCCATCTCGCTCTCTGGCCCAGGCTGGAGAGCCGTGGCGTGCTCATGGCCACCGGGGCCTCGGTCCGCTTGCCTCAGGCATTCCTTCTGCCTCCATCTTCCCAGCAGCCGCAACTAAGGGTTTGGCCTACGAAGTAGCTGGAATTACCGTCATGCACCACCACGCCCAGCTAATTGTTTTACTTGTTGTAGAGCAGGAGTCTCGCCTAGTTGCCCAGGCTGTCTCCAAGTTCTGGGGTCAGAAAATCTTCTAGCCTCTACCTGCCAAAGTGGTAGGGTGACAGGCCTAAGTCACCTAAATATCAGCTAAAGAGGATATTTTAAAAATAATCTTTGAAAAGAGGTCTGGGATTGGTGGCTCATGCCTGTCATCCCATCACTTTAGGAGCTCAAGGATATAGGATTGTTTGTGTCCAGGTGTTTGAGATCAGTTTGGGCAATTTGGTGAGACCTCATCTCTACCATAAAAATTAAAATATTAGCCGGGCATGGTGGTGCATGCCTGTAATTCTAGCTACTTGGAGGGTGAAGCTGAAGGATAGCCTGAGCCCAGTAGGTCAAGGCTGCGGTTGCCTTGAGCCTGCCACTGCATTCCAGCATGAGAAACAGAGTGAGAACCTGACTTAGAAGAAAAAAGAAAAAAAGAATTCAAGATTTGACTGGTATTTATATCAAAAAATTCTGTCCTAACTCTTAAAATTTTTTTTTAGCCAGTCTCACTCTGTTGGCAAGGTTGGCATGCTCATGGCCACCATAGCCTCAGTTCTGGGCTCAGGATATCCTTCTGCCTCAGATCTCCCAGTAGCTGGAACTACAAATTTTATCTTTCAAAGTAGCTGGAATACAGCCAAGCACCACCCTGCCCACCTAGTTTTTTACTCTTTGTAGAGCTGAGGTCTTGTAAAGTTGCCCAGGCTAGTCTCGAACCCCTGGGCTCTGGCAGTCCTCTCACCTTTGCCTGCCAAGTTGCTTGGATGTCAGGAATGAGCCACCTCACCCAGTTAAAGCAGATCTTTTTTTTTTTAAAGAGGACCGGGCATGGTGGCTCACGCCTGTCATCCCAACACATCAGGAGCCAAGGTGAGAGAATTTCTTGAGTCCAGATGTTCAAGACAAGTTTGGGCAATTTTATGAGTCCTCACCTCTACAATAAAATTAAAATATTAGCTAGGCAGGGGGGTGCATGCCTGTAGCTCCAGCTACTTCGAGGTTGAGGTGGAAGGATCACCTGTTCACAGTATGTCTAGGCTGTGGTGGTCGTGAGTGTCCAGCCTGGGCGACAGAGAATCTGACTCAGAAAAAAAAAAGAAAGAAAGAATTAAAGATTTGGCTGCAATTTAAATAAAAAAATTGAATCGCAATTCTTTCATTTATTTATTTATTTATTTTTTTGCCAGCCTCACTCTGTTGCTCTGGCTGGAGAGCAGTGGCATGCTCATGGACACCTCAGCCTCGGTTGGCTTGGCTCAGGTGATCCTTCTGCCTCAGTCTTCCCAGTAGCTAGAACTACAGACCTTAGCCTACAAAGTAGGTGGAAATACAGGCATGTCTGTCTAGTTTTTTATTCATTGTAGAGCTGAGGTCTCATCAAGTTGCCTAGGCTGGTCTCAAACCCCTGGGCCCAGGCAATCCACTCACTTTTGCCTGCCAAATTGCTGGGATGACAGGCGTGAGCCACCTCACCCAGTTAAAGCAGACATTTTTAAAAATAAAAAAAAAAAGGTCCAGGCATGGTGGCTCTTGCCTGCCATTGCAGCACTTTGGGAAGCCAAGGTGATTGGATCGCCTGACTCCAACTGGTTCGATACCAGTTTGGGCAATTTGGTGAGACCTTGTCTCTATAATGAAAATCACATTATTAGCTAGGCATGGTGGTGCACACCTGTAGTTCAAACTACTTTGAAGGCTGAGGTGGAAGAATTGCCTGAGCCCAGTAGTTCAAGGCTCCGGTGGCCATGAGTGTGCCATTGCACTCCAGCCTGGGCAACAGAGTGACTCCAACACACACACAAGTGACTGTCAAGTGTTCTATGTTTACAGAGGGATAAAGGGAATAATGAGATTTGCAAAACTGAATTTAGCAGGTTAGGAAATTGGGTTGGAGCCACTGCAGTGGCTCATGCCTGTAATCCCAGCACTTTGAGGGGCAGAAGCGAGATGATTACCTGATCTCAGGGGTTCAAGACAGCCTGGGAAACTTGGCAAGACTTCATCTGTACAATAAACCAAATTAGCCAGGTGTCATTTTACCAGCTACTCAGGAAGCTGAGGAGGAAGGATCAACTAAACCCAGCAGTTTGAGACTGCAGTGGTCATGAGCGTGCCACTGCACTCCAGCCTGGGTGACACAGTGAGACGCTGACTCAGGAAAAAAAAAGAAAAAGAAAGAATGATTGGGCTGTTGCCCAGGCTGGGGGTGCAGTGGCATGCTCATGGCCACTGTATCCTAGGTTCTGGGCTCAGGTGATCCTTCTGCCTCAGTCTTACAAGTATCTGGAACTACAAGTGTCAGTCTTCAAAGTAGCTGGAAATACATTCATGCACCACCATGCCCCAGTTAGTTTTCTTATTTATTATAGAGCTGAGATCTCATGAAGTTGCCCAGGCTGGTCTTGAACCCCTGGGATCAGGCAATCCTCTCGCCTCTGCCTGCCAAAGTGCTAGGATGACAGACGTGAGTCATTGCACCCAGGTAAAGTGGACATTCTAAACTTTTTTTTAAAAAAAGGCCAGAAGTGGTGGCTTACGCCTGTTTTTCCAGCACTTTGGGAGGCAAAGGTGAGAGGATTGCCTGAGTCCAGGTGTTTGAGATCACTTTGGGCAATTTGTTGAGACCTCGTCTGTGCAGTAAAAATCAAAATAATAGTCAGGCATGGTGGAGCACACCTGTAGTCCAGCTACTTGAAAGGCTGAGGCAGAAGTATTGCCTGAGCCTGGTAGGTCGAGGCTGAGATGAACATGTGCGCGCCACTACACTCCAGTCTGGGTGACAGAGTAAGACACCAAATCAGAAAGGAAAGGAAGGAAGGAAGGAAGGAAGGAAGGAAGGAAGGAAGGAAGGAAGAAAGAAAGAAAGATTAGACTGGAATTTATATCAAAAATTGAATTTTAATTCTTTATTATTATCTTTTAGTCACAGTCTCAGTCTGTTGCTTAGACTGGAGTACAGTTGCATGCTCATGGCCACCACAGGCTCAGTGTGATGGGCTCAGGCAATCCTTCTGCCTCACCCTTCCAATTAACTGGAACTGCAGGCTTGTACTACCATGACTGCCTAGTTTTTTTTATTTCTTGTAGAGACAAGGTCTTGCCAAGTTGCCCAGGCTGGTCTCAAACCCCTGTCTCAGACAGTCCTCTTGCTTCTGACTTCCAAAGTGCTGGGATGACAGGCATGATCCAACTCACTCGCTAAAGCGGATATTTTAAAATGAAATTTTAAAAAGGCCCGAATGTGTTGTCTCTCGCCTGTTCTCCTGGCATTTTGGGAGACCAAGGTGAGAGGATTGCCTATGTTCAGGTGTTTGAGACCAGTTTGGGGAATTTGGGCAGACCTCGTCTCTACAATAAAATCAAAATATTAGCTGGGTATGGTGGCACACACCTATAGTTTCAGCAACTTGGAAGGGTGGGGCAGATGAATCACCTGTGCCCAGTAGGTCGAGGCTGTGGTGGCTGTGAGCATGACACTTCACTGCAGCCTGGCAACAGAGTGAGACTCCAACTAAAAAAAAAAAAAAAATAGAAGGTTGGAGAACACTAAAGGTGTCTGTCCAGCTTAGTCATGCTTAAAGCAGCAGCTTGTTTCAGCCTTTCTTTGACCATTAGCTCACAGAACTAGTGGTTTGGATAAGATTGATAATTGCTTGTAATCTCTTGGCTATTGATTTCCAATCATTTGTTTTCCATATATGAAATCAGACAGACCTGATGATCTATTGTGATCAACTTTCCCTAACTGCCCACCAGTATCCTGCCTGAAGTCACAAGATAACAAGCCCTAACAACCTCAAGGCACCTAATTAATGTTGTCAGCACCTAAGAACACCGCTGATGGGAGAACTTTTACCTATTCCCTATGTCCCAATAAAAGCTCTGACCTTAAAAACACCTGCATCCAAACCCCTGGGCACGGGCCTCTTTCTATCTGTGGAACGTGGATAATAAACTCTTGCTTTTCTGTCCCAAATCTTTGCATTATCCAACAGCACTGGCCTACCTTGCTTCAGTTTCCTCTTTCATATACTTTGAAGTCAGTTATCACTCTATCGCCCAGGCTGGAATGCAGTGGCAGGATCATGGCTCATCCCAACCTCACACTCCTCAGCTCAGGTGATCCTCCCACCTCAGCCTCCCAAGTAGCTGGGGACTACAGGCACACATCACTATGCCCTGTTAATTTTTTTTTTTATTTTTTGTAGAGACAAAAACTTGCCCTTTTGCCTAGGTTGGCCTCAAACTTGTGGGCTCAAGTGATCCTCCTGACTCAGCCTCCAAAATGCTGGATTACAGGTGTAAGCGACTGAGCCTGGCCGGTAATATATATTTAATTTACAAATTCAGTTAGAATTGATGAAAAGGCTTAATAAACCGAGTTTGTAGATAGGACCAGATATTATGCAGAGGATCCTAAAAATGACTGTCTACTGGGTTTGGTGGTTCAGCCTGTAATCCCAGCACTTTGGGAGGTCAAGGCGAGTGGATTGCCTAGAGCCCACCAGTTCAAGACCACCTTGAGAACTTGGCAAGGCCTCATCTCTACAATAAATAAAAAAGAAAATTAGCCAGTTGTGATAGCACGTGTCTGTAGTTCCAGGTAGTTGGAAAACTGAAGTTGAAGAATTGCCAGAGCCCACCAAGTAAACCCTGGAGTGGGCATGAGTGTACCACTGGACTCCAGCCTGGGCAACAAAGTGAGACTTGAACTCAAAAAAAAAAAATGACTGGTCAAGTTTTCTAGGCTTATAGAGGGATAAAGGGAACAATGAGATTTGCAAAACTAAACTTAGCAGGTTACGAATTTGGGTTGCAGCCAGGCACAGTGACTCATGCCTGTAATCCCAACACTTTGTGGGGTAGAAGCAAGAGGATTGCCTGAGGTCAGGCGTTCGAGACAACCTGGACAACTTGGCAAGACCTGGTCTGTACAATAAACCAAATTAGCCAGGTGTGGTTTTGCCAGCTACTTGGGAGGCTA
The DNA here is from genome assembly GCF_000164805.1 of Carlito syrichta. Taxonomy (NCBI): domain Eukaryota; kingdom Metazoa; phylum Chordata; class Mammalia; order Primates; family Tarsiidae; genus Carlito; species Carlito syrichta. The sequence continues at coordinate 94,450 of NW_007231706.1, read as the reverse complement.
AGGAGGAAATATCACTTCAACTCAGCAGGTCAAGTTTGTGGTGACTGTGAGTGAGTCACTGCATTCTAGCCTGGGTGACAGAGTGAGACCCTGACAAGAAAGAAAGAAAGAAAGAGAGAGAGAGAGAGAGAGAGAGAGAGAGAGAGAGAGAGA
>NW_007231706.1:92454-94033 GCF_000164805.1 Carlito syrichta | reverse complement strand
TTTTTTTAGTCACAGTCTCACTCTGTTACCCAGGCTGGAGTGCAGTGGCATGCTCATGGTCACCATAGCCTCTGTGCTTGGCTTAGGTGATCCTTCTGCCTCAGTCTTTTCAATAGCTGGAACTACAGACATCAGCCTACAAAATAACTGGAAATAAAGGTGTGCACCACCATGACCAGCTAGTTTTTTATTTATTGTAGAGCAGAGGTCTCGCAAAGTTGCCTAGGCTGGTCTAGAACCCCTGGACTCAGGCAGTCCTCTCGCCTGTCCATACCAAAGTGCTGGGATGACAGGCGTGAGCCACCTCACCCAGCTATAGCGAACATTTTAAAACTAAACAATAAAAAAGGGCTGTGCATGGTGGCTCATGCTTTTTTTTTTTTGAGTCTCATTCTGTCACCCAGACTGGAGTGCAGTGGCCGCTCCCAGCCACCGCAGCCTCGACCTGCTGGGCTCCAGCGATCTTTCCGCCTCAGCCTTCCGAGTAGCCGGAATTACAGGCATGCGCTACCACTCCCGGCTGATTTTTTTTGATTTATTGTAGAGATGAGGTCTCGCTGCCCAGGCGTGTCTTGAACTCACGGGCTCAGGCAATCCACTCACCTCAGACTCCCAACAGCGCGGGATTACAGGCTGAGCCACCGAGCCCGGTGGCTAATGCTTTTAATCTCAGCACTTTGAGAGGCCAAGACAGGAGGATCACTGAGGCCAGGAATTCAAGACCAGTCTGCACCACATAGCTAGACCTCATCTCTACAAAAAAACAAACAAACAGGCATTATGGTGCACACCTGTAGTCCCTGTTACTCAGGATGCCAAGACAGGATAATCATGTGAGCCCAGGAGTTGGAGGCTGCAATGAGCTATGATTGCACCACTGCACTCCCGCCTGGACAACAGAGACCCTGTTTCAAAAAATGATAATAATAAGGAAGAAGAGGAAGGAGAGGGAGGTTTGAGGCAGGCATAGGCAAGAAGGCTATGTAGAAATGGAGGCGGAGCTGGGGTCCCACAGCTCTAAGCCCATGAGTGCCAAGGATGGAAGCAAGTTGAAGAGGGGTACGAATCTACTCTCCCTCAGGACTTCAGAAGGAACCAGCCCAGTTGATGCCTGGACTTCGGACTTCTAGCCTCCAGGACCGTGAGAGAAGACATTCCTGTTTTTTGAGGCCTCCAGTCTGGGGTCATTTGTTGAGCCGCCCGAGGAGATTCATATGGCTGTGTGGAAAGGCCTCAAAGGCTGGGTACAGTGGCGCATGCCTATATCCCAGCACTTTGGGAGGCTGAGGTGAGAAGATTGCCTGAGTCCAGGGGTTCAAGACCAGAGTGAGCTCCAACTCGAAAGAAAGAAAGAAAGAGAGAGAGAAAGAAAGAAAGGCCTCAAGCGATGTTTCTAGTCATTGTGCTTTTCCTAAACTGTTTTTTCAAAGACCAATCTTTTTTTTTAAGTGAGAAAGCAGGATTTATTGAGAGGACAGAGAGGCTCCCACAGTGGGAGGGGACCTGAAAGGGTTACCCCCAATCTTTTTTTTTTTGAGTTGGAGTCTCACTCTGTCGCCCAGACTGGAGTGCAGTGGCC
>NW_007231706.1:88310-92434 GCF_000164805.1 Carlito syrichta | reverse complement strand
TGATTTTTTGATTTATTGTAGAGATGAGGTCTCGCTGCCCAGGTGGGTCTCGAACCCGCGAGCTCAGGCAAGCCATTCACCTCAGCCTCCCAAAGGCGCGGGATTACAGGCTGAGTCACCGAATCTGGCTATCTTTTTTTTAATTTAATTTTTTTAAATGGAGATAGGATCTTGCTATGTTTCCCAACCTGATCTTGATCTCCTGGCCTCAAGCAATTCTCCTGACTTTGCTCCCCAGAGTGCTGGAATTATAGGCATGAGTGTTCCTGCCCGATCTCTCAGGTCAATCTTAAAATTGATGTCTGGGCTGGGCGCAGTGGCTCAAGCCTATAATCCCAGCACTTTGGGAGACTGAGCTGAGAGGATTGCCTAAGCTCAACAGGTCGAGGCTGCAGTGGCCATGAGTTTGCCACAGCACTCCAGTCTGGGCGACAGAGTGAGACTCCAACTCAAGAAAAAACGTAATCCTATACTTTATTTTATTTTGGGGCTGTTGCTGGTTTTATTTTGAGTGTGTGGGGGAGTGCCGAAAATGTCTAGGATTGTTTTTTTCGATAGCTTTGGGGGATCTAAATTGTCTGGGCTTTTTGGCCTGGGCTTTAAGAGTACCCCACACCCCCATGCACACTGTACCCAATGGGGGATATTTTGTATCCCTCCACCCCTTCCCCTCAGAAACCCTCTACTTTAAGCCAGTCACCTCCTACCTGATGAGAAGTTGATTTGTGAACTATGTTCCCACTCCTCAAATTATGGCCATAAATTAAAGCCTGCCCTGTGTGATCTCCAATTTCATTTATTTTTAATTTAAAAAACATTTTTATTTATTTTTATTTTATTTTGAGTTGGAGTCTTACTCTTGTCGCATGTGCCCATGCTGGAGTGCAGTGGCACACTCACGGCCACCGTTGCCTCAACCTGCTGTGCTCAGGTTGTTTCTATCTCAGCCTTCCAAGTAGCTGGAACTACAGACACACATCACCATGCCTGACTAGTTTTTGTGATTTATTGTAGAGATGAGGTTTCACCAAGTTTTGCCCAGGTTGGTCTTGAATGCCCAGGTTCAGGCAATCCTCTCCTCAGCCTTCCAAAGTGCTGGGATTACAGGCTGAGCCACCATGCCTGGTCACAGTTTTAAAAAATCATTTTACTTAATTTTTTTGAGTCGGAGTTTCACTCCATTGATCAGGCTAGAGTGCAGGTGACACACTCACGGCCACCACAGTCTCAACCAGCTCAGGTGATTCTTTCTCCTCAGCCTTCCAAGTATCTGAAACTACAGGCACATGCTTCCATGCCCAGCTAATTTTTTAATTTATTGTAGAGATGAGGTCTTGCCAAGTTGCCCAGTCTGGTTTTGAACCCACAGGCTCAGGCAATCCTCTCACCTCGACCTCCCAATGTGCTGGGATTATAGGCGTGAGCCACCATGCCTGGTCCTACAATTTTTTTTATTTTAAAGATGAGAGGTACAATTCGGGATTAGGTATACAAGTGGTCATCGTACAGGTCGAGTTTGGGCCTTCCTTTGGTTCCCGCTTTGCCTGGTTTGAGATCAGGTACCCTTATTTAGGTTGGCCACCCCCCCACCTCTATACCCTGACAATATCCTGCTACTGCCAATCCCTTTCCTGTAGTATAATGGTAAATGTTTAGGGTCCTCTCATGAGTGAGACTATGTGGTGTTCTGATCCTTGCTTCTGTGATAGATCACTAGTATGATAGACTCTAAACCGTGCACGGTTTTGTATATTGGCTTCACAACACTGCACAGGAGAGAACCCCATGTTTAGGGCAAACACGCCTGTCAGTGGCAGGATCTGGGTTTGGCTGGGAGGCCCAGAGCCCCCACTGCAGGGATAATAACTGGCTATCATCTCCGCCCATGGCTGGTGCAGGATGGGCCATTTAGTTTGGAAAGCATGTTGCCACGAGGCGAACAGTTCTTCAGAGGACAAGTGGACTGCCATCTTGAATTTCACAGGGATTGTCATAGTGCTCATCCTCTCAGCCCCAGACTGAAACAGAGCGTGTAACGCAGTAGCCCCAAATCTGAAAGGGCTTGTGCATAACGTTTACCTGGAATAGGAGTCACCCAGAGGTCCAGCAGGGAAAGACATTGGTTTATTAAACTTATGAGAGGAAAGCTGGAAACAGTGGCTCACACCTGTCATCCCAACACTTTGGGAGGCTGAGGTGAGAAGACTGCCTGAGCCCAGGGGTTCAAGACCAGCCTGGACAACTTGGCGAGATCTCATCTCTACAATAAATCAGAAAATGAGTCAGGGGTGGTGGTGCGTGCTTATAGCTCCAGCTGCTTAGAAGGCTGAGGCAGAAGTATCGCCTAAGCCCAGCAGGTCGAGGCTGTGAGCATGTTACTGCATTCCAGTCTGGGTGACAGAGTGAGACTCCAACTCAAAAAGGAAAAAAACTTGTGAGAGGTCACGTTCAGCACAGGTTGTTGAGGAATCCGCACCTCAGGACAGGACAGCAAGCAGTTGTGCTTTTTATCTATCTATCTATCTATCTATCTATCTGAGTAGGAGTCTCTGTCACCCAAGGTGGAGTGCAGGGGCACACTCATGATCCCCGCAGCCTCAACCTGCTGGGCTCAGGTGATTCTTCCAAGGAGCTGGAGCTATAAGCACGTCACTACTCTTGGCTCATTTTCTGATTTATTGTAGAGATGAGGGCTTGCCAAGTTGCCCAGACTGGTCTCCACTGCACCCAGCTGCAAGCAGTTTTATAATCAAGCAAGTTAATTCTTTTTTTTTTTTTTTTTGAGTTGGAGTCTCACTCGGTCGCCCAGACTGGAGTGCAGTGGCCCACTGCAGCCTTGACCTGCTGGGCTCCGGCGATCCTTCCGCCTCAGCCTTCCGAGTAGCCGGAATTACAGGCATGCGCTACTATGCCCGGCTGATTTTTTTTTAATTTTATTGTAGAGATGAGGTCTCGCTGCCCAGGTGGGTCTTGAACCCGCGGGCTCAGGCAATCCACTCACCTCAGCCTCCCAAAGGCGCGGGATTACAGGCTAAGCCACAGAGCCCAGCTGTAAGTTAATTCTTAAAATTCCTATATAGCGTTTAGTCACATTGATTAAGAGTGAGGACTATGGCCAGGCACGGTGGCTCATGCCTGTCATCTCATCACTTTGGAAGGCAGAGGCAGAAAGATTGCCTGAGCCCAGGGGTTCGAGTCCAGTCTGGGCAACATGGTGAGACCTCGTCTCTATAATAAATAAAATAATTAGTTGGATGTGGTGGAGTGTGCCGCCTGTGGTTCTAGCTACTTGGAAGACTGAGGCAGAAGGATCACTGGAGCCCAGCAGGTCGATGCTGTGGTGGCCATGAGCGTGCCATGGCACACTCCAACCTGGATGAGGGAGTGAGCCTCCAACTTAAAAAAAAAAAAAAAATGCCTGTTCCCCAATGTGCACACATCACTTCTGTCCTAGGCTTAACTGTTTCCTAAGAACACATATGTTGGCGTCCTAATTCCAGTACCTCAGGATGTGACCTAATTTAGAGATGGGTATGGGTAGATGTCATTAATTCAGATGAGTTCACTGGGGTGGGCCTTGATCCAATCAGACTATTGTCCTTGTAAGTAGAGGAGATTAGGACACAGACAACCAGTTGAGGACACTGGGTGCCTATAACCTCTGCAAGTCACGGGGAGAAGCCTCAGGAGGAACTCCCCTACCTGGCTGGTCTGGAATGCCTCAGCTTAAGCGATCCTCCTGCCTCAGCCTCCCAAAGTGCTGGGGTTGCAGGCGTGGGCTACAACAACCAGCCTGTTCTTTCTCTTAACATTAGAAGTCAGCTGGGTGTGGCGATTCCTGAAAGATCTAAAAATCAACCTTCCGTACAACCCCACAATCCCCCTACTGGGAATATAGCCAGAAGAACTAAAATCACTCTATAAAAAAGATACCTGCACACGTATGTTTATCCCAGCATTGTTCACAGCAGCAAGAGCATGGAACAAACCGTGTTGCCCATCAAAAGAGGACTGGATAAAAAAAGTGGTACATATACATGGCAGAATATTATACAGCCATAAAAAGGGACAAAATCATGAACTTCACAGCAACCTGGATGGACTTAAAGTCTATAATACTGAGT